>NC_056746.1:1105840251-1105994607 GCF_019279795.1 Protopterus annectens
GTTATTTTGATGGTCTGAAGAAGTCTACATTAAGGACGAAAGTGCTTGCTATGTTTTACATTTTGCAATAAATTCCGGTAAATTTTCGCTTGGTGGTCATGTTGCCTTAGTATAAATGGTTCCAGTTAGTAGAAATCAGTTGTATGTTGTACATGTTGTCTTATTTGCCTGTTGAGGCTGATGAGGATGCTTTTCCATTGTTGGGGCCTCACCTTAGTTTTCTTAGACAGCAACTTTTTGCATTTGTTGTAGTTTGTTGATGCTGGATGTCCACCATGACAGCTTGTTTTTACTTGGGGCTCTGGAGTTTATTCTGTCTGGAACAGCTGAGTCTATGCACTTATACAAGTGACTGAGCAGGGCCTTACTGTAAGCTTTGGTGTAGTTACCACTTCTGGCTGGGGTGGGGCTTGGAATGCATTTACACCTTCTCCTAGGAGGTTATAGTTTGCTTTGGTGAAGTTTTTAGTCTGAATTCTCCCTTTGTGAGTTCTGGTGTTAGTACCAGTTTGAACATGTATGATTTATGGTCAGATTTAACTAATGAGGGCCTGACAGTTGCGGTGGTGCATCTGTTTGCCATGTTAGTGAGGATCAGATCTAGTATGTTTGTTCCTCTTGTTGGGGTTTGAACTATTTTTTCCAGGGCATTTGAGCTAACAAAGTCAAGGAAATTTTGTGCTAGTGAGTTAAGGCTTCAGTAGGTTTCCCAGTTGATGGTAGGATAATTGAAATCCCCCACAGCCAGAGTGTTTGGCAATATTTGGATTGACTCCTATTTAGTCAAGTAGTCCTCATGCGCATCATGATCCATGGAGTGGAATCTATAATAGCTATGACTTGAAGGGGGTCTTACCCACAGTAATCTGAACTTGGAGTAACTCCATGGAGTTGTCCAGTTTAACTAGTTGGGAGATGATTTTATCTCTAATATAGACAGAAACACCGCATCCTTTGGTTCTCACATGTTCGTTTTGTGGTCTGTAGGTGTAGAAAGCATTGTAGTCTTGCAAGGCTGGGGTACTCTCTGAAGCCTTGAATCAGGTTTCTGTGATTGCACAGACATCTACATCCTCCAGTGATAGAAGTTCTTCCACAGTGTGTAATTTTTTATTTTAGTTCCTAGCATTTAGTACCATAACCGTTATTTTGTTATGGTGGGCAATTTTCATGTCAGCAATTTTGTTTTTGAGACCTTGCCTAAAAAAGGCACTATGACGGAGGCAAAAGCCTTTGCCAGCAGCCAAAAGTCTAGTGGTGCCAGGTTCAAACCATCTCTGGCAAAACAGTGAGGCTTGTCGATGATGTCATCCCAGGCTGACAGAAACTGGATCCCTTTTGAATGACACCGAAAACTAAGCCAATTATTGAAATCAATCATTTTTTGTTTATACTGTGGCATCATTCTAGGTGCGGGTAATATGCTTCTCAAGGCTAGTGACATACCTGCCTGAGACAAATACTCGAGAGCTCAATCATGTCTCTCTTCATATAGTTCAGTAAGGTACATCTCAGGTCATTCACTCCAATATGAGCTATGACAGAGTCATAATGGTACTTGTTGCTGAGAGACCTGAGTGCATGCATGATCTGATGAATCTTGGCACCAGACAGGCAGCTGACCGTGACTTCCTCTTTATCTAACCTGGTGAGTGGGACATCATTGCGTGTCTCAGTATGGAGCCTCCAATGACAAGAAAATTTGTTTTTGAGTGTTATACCTTAAGGGCTTCGTAGATGAGACACTGATGTTGCTATGTATCTTGGGTGCTGTGGAAACTATATTAGTTGTAGCAGACTTTTTTTGAGGTCTCTGGTGTTTCACTAATTTTTTGACAGAACCTCCACATATGTTGATTTATGTGTTTGATGCGTACTATGTGTTTGAGTACTGGTACTATGTGCATGAGTAGTAGTGGGTGAGTTGACAACCTCTTCAGTGTTACTGCTTTGAGTGTGAGAGAGCAGGAATTCAAGATTCTTGGTGTTGATAAATCTCTTGCACTCTGTACTAAAGTGAGTTATTAATATAGAGTTGTCAGTGTACATGATGCAGTTGCTACACTGCCTCAGGAGACTCAAGTCAACAACGCTTGCAGGAGAAACAAGGGTAGTCCAATTGTCCATAATGCTAGGTTTGAAGAACTGTTATCACAAAAGGG
Organism: Protopterus annectens; assembly: GCF_019279795.1. Lineage (NCBI taxonomy): Eukaryota > Metazoa > Chordata > Ceratodontiformes > Protopteridae > Protopterus > Protopterus annectens. Next base: position 1,105,842,414 of record NC_056746.1, read on the forward strand.
GGGCTTTCAGGACTGATCTAGGAGGTGCTCTGTAGATGACTGGTGGTTTAATAGGTCATAGCTCACTAGCAATAATTCTTAGACCAGAGATGTACTAAAGATGAGGACTACACTAACATACGACAGCTGTATCTAATGGAAACATTGTCAAAATTATCTGTCTGGCTATGGCACACAATTGTGCAGCAGTTCACTGTGCTTTGTGATGTTCAAATGCAGGGCTTAAATACCAGAAGCTAAAAACTTAAAAAAAAAATTTAAAAACTCAAAAGAACCAATGAGGGTGCTTACACCAAGACTTAGACCAGTCACTCTTCACCAGGCAGGTTCCAATAAGCACATTTCTCTCACAAGGGTGCAGAAGGGCCACTTCCAATCAAAGATGGCTTGGGAAATGTGCTCAGAATACAACAGACACTACAAACAGATCCAGATGCAGCACACCTGTATCTGGACTATACTGCAGCTACTAGCTACACTAATTTAGGTGGGAAACACTAAAAATGTTTTAAACAGCAGAAAAACAGCAGTGAGACACTAAATGTTTTAAATGGTAGAAAAACAGCAAGGAAACACAAAAGAATGTTTTAAACAGTAAACAAATTAGTTATTTAAAACACTGCTTGGCAGGAAAATAGAACAAATAGAACCTTTCTGAAACTATCTGCCAAGGTTGTCATGCTACAATGCCTTTTTGAAAGTAGTTATATTGGGTCCTTATTAGATAAATGAAAAATTAAATTCTCGGAGAGCTGACAATTCGAAAATGCCATTTTTTGAAATCGCTATTGTGCGATAGCGGTACAGTGAAGATCAGAAAAATTGCCATTTCCTCACTGTAGTACAATCTCAGAGTTGGTATATATAATTAGCGGGGGGTGTGGAGGATGCAGCCTTCCACGATACCTATTTCGAAGAATGGCATTTTCGACTTTTCAGATGTTCGAGATTTTTATTTTTCATTTATCTGATAGGGACCCGTTATATCAATAGAGCAATTTAGTCTTCACCCACCAGAGACACATACCTCTCAATTGTCCAGATTCTCACCGAATATCCATATTTTTGCCTCATATGTTTGGTCTACTCCTCATAAAATCTGTGAATTTCTGGCAAATTATCGAGGATTGAAGTCACTAAATAATGACATACATTTGTGTTTCAGACTTCATATCCTTCAGGAAATGCATGCTATTGCAATACCTGTTATTCTATCAGTTTGCTATGTTTATAAGAGCAAAAAGTAAAATCTGCCCCTATTTTTGGCCATTTGCCCCCCCCCCTAGTTTTTAGTTTTTGATTTTGTCCAGATTTCTTGTACTAAGAGGGAGAAGTATGCGACCATGGTGCCTATGACTGTATCAACTCAGAAATGTGCAGTACTACCTTAGCAATTTACTTAAAGTTTGAACAACATTTCTTTCTTGCAGCAAAAGCATACAACACAATATTTTTTTCTGGATGGCTATCTTCTCAGCAGCCATTGTTTTGCAATAGCTATTTCCCCAAGACCCAGTCATACATATCCACAGTGACATGCTACATTTCTTCAGAAAAATACACTAGGCTGCTTTAGAAAATAAAGCATGGAAGGGGTGGGGATTTTGACACAAATTAAGCTTTGTTTTTAAAGACAAAAGAAGCTAGAAATATTACATTGCCTTTAACTAGAATATACACATATATAAGATGAGTAAGCAACTTTATTTTTTTGCTTATTTATTTTCATATCTCAACAGTCCCAGAATAAATTCTTTACAATAATGAGCAATACCAGAGTAGAATGGCCTGGTTGGTGCAACAACTTTATAAGTATTACAAATACTCAATTAAAAAAATGATATAAAGGTGTATAACATTAAAAATGGCACCATTAGGGGCATGGCTAAGATGGTGAGCAGTTAACAGCACTGTTTTTTAGCTCTGCTTCATTTTAACATCTCTCATAGAATGTTACTAAAAAAACTCAAATAGAAAATTTTAAAACTTGATGGATTTATAGTTGCACATATGCTAAAATATTTACTGCAAAAATAACAAGTATAAAACTCTTTTAATTGCTTCTTCCTGTGAAGAAAACTAGAAAGAACTAATTGTCTCAGAATGAGCCACTCTAAGCCCAGTGTACAGGACAGTACTATGAAAAAAGACATACAGGCTATACTATGTAACATCTGTGAGTTGTCTGTAAAGATAGATAAATTAGTAAGCAAACTGGACAATTTCAAACACGGCCGGCCTTAGGCATAGGTGAACTAGGCGACTGCCTAGGTCACCGTACAGCAGGCCTCGTAAAGGGTGGCATTTTATGTATGTATTTATTTATTTATTTTAATTAGTATACTTTTGTTATTTTGCAATCTTCTCGGTGCCCTGTCTCTGAGTGAAGGGCGCCGAGAAGATCACAAAAATAACAAAACCATAGGGCGAAGGGAAGGGGGAAGTGCCCTCCCACTTTTATAGCTTCAGGTTGGCCAGGAGGCTGGCTTCAACAAGTAACAAAAAAAAAAAAATTCTGTTGTCACGCGTGGAACTTAAGTTAGTTCAGTGAAGACAGGGGTTAAGGTCATGAGTGCACGTGTGGCCATTCAGATTCAATACAAGGTAAGTGTAAGTGTGAGTCTATGTGTAAGTTAAGCCGTTCATTTCTGTATGCGAGAGAAAGTATGTCTGTGTGTATATGTGTTTGTATGTAATTTAAATTAGCCGTTCTGTTACTATGAGTGTGTGTGTGTTGCTGTGTGAGAGAGTATGTGTGTGTTACTTTGTGGGAGAGTAGGTGTGTCGCATTGAATTGATGAAAGGCAATCCAGTTTAATATTTCAAGTAGCTTCATCAGCAGAAATAAGTTTGTTTCACAGAATTTGTCTGTCTCAGTAAGGTGGCTGTGTACGCATACATGCACCTGCTTTTTGTCTTGTTATCTTGTTCTCTCTGATTGCAATAAATGGGTATTAAAAAGAGATTTAAGGAAACTAAAGTAAGGTGGGACAGAAATATATAGCTTGGGGAGGTAATGCAGATATGTATGGATTAGATACTAAATATGCCAAAGATAAGTTCAAAGTCATCATCAAGTTGTTTGAGGAATGGAAGTGATGGCTTGTATGACACCACAGTTACAAATGGAAACTGGGGACATCCGTTGTGTAAGAAGGACTTTTGAATGTTTTATATGACACCAGAGTTACAGATGCAAACTAGGGATAGCTGTTGTATAAGAAGAAATTTCAAATGTTTTATAGACCAACAGTATTGCATGTTGGTGCAAAATGCATTCTCAATTTCATCTACAAGGAAGATGGAGGCTTGATCAATAAAATTATTAATCAGATTTCAAGATTTATAGAGCTATAAATAAAGAGAAGTGGAGTATGGTATACTATACATTGTGCAGAACTGTTTGACGTGAGGGGAGTTTCCTTACTTGGAAACACATGAAATATATTAAACACAGTCACATTGACTGAGTGTATTAGAAGCATATCTGGGTATTTTACTGTGTGACCACTTTAGTTTAATGTAACAGTGATGTGCTAGTGAGAATATAGCATTTGTGAAGTAAATTACTTTTTAATAGGACTACAAAAATGATGCTACATTTGCACTGTTTACTAAATTTGTTTGGCTTTGTAAAGGGAGAAAAGATGTCTTTTGGCATGCACGAGTAAAGTTCATTTGAGAAAAATGTGGCAGTCATTTCAAATGTATTATAGCAAATCTGAAGACATATACCTTAAAATTTTAAAAAGTAAAGTTTAAATTAAATACATAGATAAAAAGGCTTTCAGTGTTTCTGCCTCTTGTACCTTCTAATATGGGGATGTATTTTGACACTCACTCAAACTACATGTACAATGCTGAGATGGCACTCCTTGGAGTAACATGAAAGACTTGGTTTTCTAACAAAACTAACCATTCATTTTACTCTGAGATAGTTTGACCTTAGAGTTGACATGTATTCTTTCTGGGGTAAATCCCTCCTGCAAAAATGAATGAAATATTTGTACTTAATGTAACAATAGATCTGTAACAGCAGATTCATCCATTTGTAATGCATAAGACTAAGCCCTCAAGCAAAAAGGCTGCAGGGCTAGTCAGACTTTCCCATACTGCTTAGTACTTCACTTCTATTTCAGTCACACACTGTGCTGTTTTCCCTCTTCAAATCTGATGTTGGGCATGTTAAAGTAAAAATATAAACATATATAGACACATGCAATACATGTGAACATTTCAACCAAGTTGGAGTAATGCGGCAGCAGAGGATGTACTAACTCCTATAAATATACCATTATGATAAGTACATAACTTTCATATCTGATAGGAATGGGTACATCATCTGCAACTCACAGGACATATTCAAGTGCTTCCTATCAGGTGTTACAATAACAAAACATACTTTTGATAATTGTAATGCCAAAAGCAGATATTTTTCTTTTCTTGTTTGAAAATTTTTTATTAGTTTTACCATAATAAAAATAATCAATTATAAATAACAATTGAAACATAAGTGATGAAGAAAGTTTACTGCTGCTCATGCTGTCTGTTTTCAAAGTGCAAATAGTTGTTTTTTGTTTATCAAATGGCAGTAATGTAGAATCTGAAAGCAGTGCTGGTAGCATAATTGCATTTGGTGCAGAGGGCTGTGGATTCTACTCCCACACCATGGAAATGGAGTGCTAATAGTGTAGTACCCATATGATTGTTTGCATTATAAGGGGGAAAGGGGTTCTATACTCCTGAGTATGTTTCCTTTGTATGAGATACGTACTATGAACTTGTTGGTTTATTTCCTATTGCAATATAACTAACTTACTATTTTTTTAATGTAATATAGGCAATTAATTCTTCAAGGGCAGCAGGCACTGAATTTATAGATAAAACATTAAAATGTAAAGTTGTTTGTCAGTAGCAACCTCTTCATTAGTTACAGATTTCTTTAATGTAGAATTATTCAGATGGGTTTACTTCTGCAGAGATTGTGCGTATCGAGTGATATTGGTGGATTGTAATTATCGAAATTTTGAGTGGCCTTTTATGGTTGAAATTTTCTGAAATGGGTAGTTATTGGTTCATACATTGTGTTTCATTGCTTATTAAAAGAATGTTTAAAACTACTAATTTAAAACCCATTCTAACAAGTGGTGCTGCATTATACAAGGAATATAATTTAATACAGTCAGGAAGATGAATCAAAAAATAAATAAGTGTATGCATGGCCCTAAAAATGTGTGCAAGTAGTCTGTTTTGAAAACAGCCCAAAGGTAAACTTAATCCCCCACTGGCCAGATGCATTTTCTATGAATCTGGGTTTTCATGCTATTTTAATGAATGTGAGTTTCAAGGGCAGAGAAATTTACTGCTCATGCTAAATCTGCATTCATTGTGAGAGGGAGACTGTATTGTTTGTTTAGCAAATGGCTATCTGTGTTTGTGTTATTTTATTTCAATATCTGAAAACATTGTGGAAGTAAATAAGAAAACAGTATGCACACTGATAGATTTGAACAGTGTGTATGGTAACTGGTGAGAAATAGCTAAGTAATGGAACACTGGACTGGCTGGGGAGGGGGCTGCTGCTGGAGGGTAGGGGTTGCTGCAAGAGTGGTTGCTCTGGGGGGGCAATCTATTACCCTGCCTAGGGCCCTATTTGACTATGATCCAGTTCTGGTATTTAAAGTAGGAAATAAGTACACAAAGGTAGTTGCAGTTTAACTACATTACAAGGTATATTTTTCTTCTTATGCATTTAAATGATTTAAGGAAATTACTGGAGTGGCTTTGTTGGGGAGTGACCTACCTGTGGGTGTGGCTCAAATAATGTTGTTTTATGAGTATGTTGTAGGTAGGGCATAAGGGGGTGCCAGAGCACTACTTTTCCATGGGCACCATTTCAGCTAAGGGCGGCCCAGATTTCAAAGAGGAATGTAAAAAACAAGTTGAAGTGCTGAGTGAATCTCTTAAACAACAGCCATCACAAATCTCGAGTATAGTACATGCAATGCCTGATTTTGATGGAAGATTACTTGAAGATGAGAATAACAATGAATTTCTTCGAAACAAAACAACTTATTCCTGGATAAAATAGAAGACTTAGAGAACAGACCTAGGAAGAATAACATCAGGATTAAGGAGATTCCTGAAAAAGAAGAAAGAGAAAGTATGATTCGATTCCTTAATACCTGGCAGCCTAAAACTTTGAACCTGCCTGAAGCTTTTTCCTTTAGCATCAAATGGGCACATAGATCACTTTCTAACTCATTGTTAAAAAAAAAAACACCGTCACCAAGGCCAGTGATTGTAGGATTTTTCTCAAGTCAAGATAAGGATTTAGTCTTAAAAGGTGCATAGACTTATTATCCTTTTAAAATTAAAGGAAATACTATAAGATTTGACAATGACTATTCTACATTAGTGATTTTCAAGAGAAAAACATGTATGCCACTTGTTAAAAGCTTAAAGAAAAACAATATTAAACATAGTTCTTGTTTCCAGCAAAAATAAGGATTCACCTTCCAGAAGGAAAGAAGATTTTTAATAGCTTGGAAGATGCAATGGACTTTATACAGAAAAATAAAATCCTAGAAAAAAACCAGAAGAAACAGACTGAAATTTATCACCTTCTTTGAAAAGAAGTGCAACAAAAGATGATTGCTTAATAAAAGACAAAAACAGTAAAAAAACTGAAGGACAAATGAAAATCAATGTAGTTCATGGTTATAAATTCTTATTAATTTAAATAAGTGCTTTAATACATATGAACAGGTGATGCATATTATTTTTTACAAGGTAAATAATGTCTTTCTTTCTTTCCCTACTTCAACTGGTTACTAGTTCCCTTTTTAAAATGTTAGAGTTTGATTCTTTTAGCTATATATGAAATTAAAGCCACTTATTTTCACTTAGAGTTTAAAAGGTTAAAGTATTCATCTTTTTTTTTCAAGCACCTTTATTGAATTATCACTTGTGACACAGGCAAATTTACATTCATATAAAAGTAATCAGACTCTATTAACATAACAAACATTATACTTCACATATATTGCTATATATCATATATCCGAAGCAATATTACATAAATTATTGAATTCCTGCTTTTTTTAAACAAGAAACATCTTCATTAAATCATCACTTACTAAAAAGGCAATCATACATTTATATCAATGAAAACAAGCCACACCAACAAAATTCTAGTTGCAAGCATATTACATTGCAAAGCATACTGACATACTCCAAGTTGCAAACATTATACAACAGTTATAATCTACCCAATCTTTCTCATTCAAACAATACATAGCTCATTTACGTCCTGCTTCCTTTTAGGCCTCATTCCTCCCTTGTATGTATTGTTCCCACAATTCCCATTTTTCCTATGTAGTTTGCTCCTACCCTTTTCTAAAGAGTCTCAGTTCCAGATGTTTTATCTCTGTTACTATATTCACTACTTCCAGTATAGTTGATTTAGATTTTGATTTCCATTTTCTATTAATTGCTTTTTTTGGCAGCCACCATTATTAGACACAGCAAGGCCTTACCATGTGTAGACAATTCCAATTCTGTACCATAGCTCAGAAAAATCATCTCCCTCACCAGACCAATCTGCCCACCCAGCATCTCTGACAGTGCATCCCATAGGGAATCCTTAAAGTCCACCAACTCACTGCACTCCAAGAAAACATGTTCCCAATTACCTCTTTTTCCCCTTCACACCTCCAACATTTACTGTCTACATGAAGAAAGATTCTCTGGAGTCTACTTGGGGTATAAAAATATGTAAACATTTCCAGGCAAAAATCCTAAATCTTCTAGATTCTTTTGCATATTTGGGAGTCATATATATATCCTCCCATTGTTTCTTTGTGATTTGCTTATCCAATCTCACTTCCAAATCCATTTTAACCTCCTCTGATTGATTCTTATAGTCATTGTGCAATATTTTACACACTGTACTAATTATTCCTTTTTTAATGGCAGCTTCTGTTCTAGATTCTATTAAAAACTCTACCAGTGCTGGTCTTTCATTTAGGACCCCCCATTTCTTTCCCATTGCCTATACTCTGATATCAATCTCTGATAGGGAAGGCTATCTCTAACCTGCAGTCCAAATAAATTCTTGGTGTCTTCCCATTCTATCATCTTTCCCCTCTCTAGTTATTTGCTCTCAATACCTAGATTAAACTATTCATCTTATTAAAAGTTAATCATTATTATGATGCAACTTATGTTAGGTGGCGCACTTTCTGATATCCTGACATAGTTGTGTAATGTACTATTAAATATAATACAAAATGCAACAAATGACACTAAAGAGGCATATTAAGTTACATTCTGGGTTCTTAAAATGGTCCAGTAGCATGCTACTGATAGTATACTTGACATGCAGTAGCACCCAGGAAAGACATGCTATATTATAAAAAAGTATAAAAAAAATGGGTGCAGTTCTAAATCTCGTAGCCCATAATACTGATATTCACATTCTCAAGATGAGAATACCGAAAACCCTGAATCATGAATGGTTCAAGTGTCCCATGGCAAGTAAATACTTGCCCAGCATGTAGAAATATGCCCTTTTACCCCACTGTAGTGTGATCGTGGAGTTGGTATATATATATATATATATATATATATATATATATATATATATATATATATATATATATATATATATAGATATATATATATGGGATCCGTCAATATGTTCGAAGTTTCACTACTTCGAACCCCACTTCACTGAGTCCACTTGTTAGAAGTAGTGAAACTTCGAACATTGACTTCGGCAGTCACACTATAGCAAGGAATGGGAATATTCCCTTTTCCCCGCTGCAGTGCGATCTCGGAGTCGGTATATTTAAGTAGGGGGTGTGTGGGGGGCACCCCTGCAAAAACATGTTTTAGTGTTTTTTTTATTTTGTGTAGCCCAGGGAACTAGACTTTAGCGAAAGTGCACTTTCATTTAAGTGGACTTATGCTGAAATGTAGGGTCTACTGCTCTATTTTGAAGAAGTGTATTTTTGATGTAGAGCAGTAGACCCATATATATATATATATATATATATATATATATATATATATATATATATATATATATAGTTAGGGGGATGTGGGGGCGTAGCCCCCTACCTAGGTGGTGTTTGTTTTATTGGCTGGTGTGTTTGTGTTTAATGTTGGACAAGTGTTTACTTGTCCAGGGAGACTTGTGACATTCGTGATTCTGTGTTTTCTATATTCTCGTCTTGAGAATGTGAATGCTGGTATTATGGGCTATGAGATTTAGAAGTGGACCCATAAAAATATAGATTTTTATATATAAAAAAGCTACTATTGGAATGATATCAAAGAATTAGAGTAACATTCACACTTCTACAAGTTAAACCTGGATCAACACATAACTGTCATTCTTTTAATGCATGTTTAAATGCTATGCCTCTGTTAACAAATGGCAGTCTGCTTTGTATTAGGCATCTCATACAAAAAGTGCTTGCTGAATCATTAAATGTTATTTGTTTGCGTGTAATGGCTTTTCGGTGGTTGGGATACTTTGAGATGTTTATTTTTTTTTGGTGGTTTGGAGGGTTTGAAGGATGGGATTGATGTGCAGCATGTAGGGGGCTTGGATTCACTTGTGGGTACTTTTTGTGTGAATTGCAACTGATGGATTGTTCATTTTTAAACCCTTATCATGAAAACCAAGTTAAAACAGCTTAGTATCATGAGCACAAACAACCAAACCAAAAACCACCTCCAGAGGAAGCCTTAATAGGCAAAAATAGTAAAATGAAAAAAAGGCTTCCACCACAACGAAAAGAAATCCTGGATCTGAAGAAGGTTTTTTAACTGAAAGCGCTTATCCTGTTGGACCTGCATCTTGAACAGCACAATTTGTGCTTTTTATTTCTTCGTTTTATTAAAGCCTACATTTTAACAGAATTTCTCAGTGAACTTTTCGTTGTGGTGGAAGCCTTTTTTTATTTTACTAGTATCATGAGCACCTTTGTGATGCTGCAGGAGTTCTAGAATTCACTGTCCAGGTTCCTTTTTCCTGTCTAAAAGTAAATAATCATAATATTTTGAATCATATGCAAAGATGTCAATGGCTACAAGTTAGATAATAAGGAAAAGAAAGTGATTTGACTTCTAAGACACTTGTTAGTTATTAAATAGTTCTGAATGCTTGCTACTGATAGTATACTTTTGACATGCAATAACACCCAGGAAAGTTATACTATGCCATATACAAAGTATAAAATATATAGTTTCTTTTATGTAGAAGTTATTATTGGAATATTATCAAATAATTAGAGTAACATTCACACTTTTACAAGTTAAACTTGGATAACACATAAATGTCATTGCAAGTTTATATTCTATGTCTCCTTTAAAAAAATGACAGTCTGTTTTATATTAAACATGCCATACAAATAGTGCTTACTGAATCATTAAAAGTTATTTCTTTAAATACAATAGCTTTTTAGTGGTTAATATATTCTGAAATGTTTATTATTGTTTTTTTAGTGGTTTGGAAGTGTTTGGGGATTGATATATGGAGTGGAGGTGACTTGGATTCACTTGTGGGTGTCTTTGTTTTGAGCTGTAGCTGATAAACTGTTCATTTGCAAGCTCTTGTCATAAGAACCAGCTTGAAGCAGCTTAATTAGAATCATGAGCACCATACCTCTCAAGTGCACAGATTTTTGCAGAATGTCCAGATTTTTGCCTCAAAATATCGGTCTGTTCCTGTTTCTGGTAAATCACTTAGATGATCTGAGGAATTAAATTCCTAAATAATGACATACACTTGAGTTTTAGACTCCATATCATTTAGAAAATGCATTTTAACACAAACCATGTAATTCTAGCTACTAAGTTTGTAAGAGCACTGCTTAAAATCTGTCCCTATTTTAGGGCCTTTGTCCCCCCATAATGTAAGGCTTTGTCCAGATTTCTTGAGCTAAGAGGTTGAGAGGTATGATGAGCACTTTAGTGATGCTACATGAGTTCTAAAATTCTAAGAACTATTCAGGTTACTTCTTCCTGTCTAAAAGTGAATAATCATAACATTCTGAATCATATGCTAAGATGTCAAAGAATACAAGTCAGATAATAAGCAAAAGACAGTGAATTGCATTCTAAACCACTGTCAGTTATTAAATAGTTCTCAATACTTACAGTATACCAAAAGGATAGTTTACACATTAGCCTATAGAATGACACTTCTGATAAAAATTTAGGATTGTGTTTCTCTCTTATTGTCTCTTTTTAATGATACCAAAACATAATATCTCAGAACAAATTATTATGGAAAGTTTGAATCTTAAAAGGAAGAGTTTTCAGATATTTGTTCAGATACTATTAGGCATAATATTTAAGGAAAAAACAGGACTGATTCTAACAGTAGTACTAGATTAAATGGTACTTTTCTGTTAAACCCCTACCATGCGTCTTGGGACCCGGACTGGCGTGTCTCGTCCTGAACATTACAAAAACAATAATCTACTTTTTTTTTATAATAAATGGCTCCTTGTTTTCTTAAGTCTTGTCATTGTATAAAGTGTACAGATTTACATCAAATCTACTGTATGTCGCAATGCATTAAAGAAAGTAAAATACTCATGTATTATGCTCGGAAATAGTTTTCACTGATTAAAATACTAGCAAGTAAAATATTTCAAAAGTCTTCAGTCAAAACAGATAATACCTGAGTTGTCTAAGGACACAGAACAGTATTAGCTGAGTCATGAGCTTTGCCTAAGGGACCCAATTCGGTACTTTTCGCTGTTGGTTTCTGCCTCGTTGGCCACGTGACTGTGAAATATTTCTTTATGCACAGTGTTAATGACAAGGTAGTGTGCATGTAAACACGAGTGGCTAAGGGGACTCACATAATGTCATTAATTTGTGCAATAAAACTGGAGTTTGCTGAGAGACAGAATGGATTTTCTAATATCAAGCTTAGAACGTAGTCAAAAACAATGGCTGTGTATGAGTGCAGCTATAAACCTCGGTTGAGCTGTGCCTGAATAAATAACATTCATCTCCATTTGACAGCTAGTTCCCTACTGCTTGATTTGTCAGCCTTATCAACAGAAAAGGTGGAATCTAGTTTCTATAGTCCATTTCATACGTTTCTACCATTATTTGTCATGGAGCTCAGTAAATTCTAGTCACTAAAAGTAAAGTACACACCAGTCCGGGTCCCAAGACGCGTGGTAGGGGTTTAACAGAAAAGTACCGATTAAAGAGTATCAAATATATAAGGGTAAATATAAATGTTGTATTATATGACACTGTACACTAGGATTATAGCTAAAATATAAACCCTAGAAATATAGTAATAATGCAAGACATAGTATACAAATAGAAACAGAAAGTGATCAGAATAAGTAAATTTGTATATAGTTAAAAGAATATAAATATGTCTACAAGAGTGGGAGGTTGACATAGTGAGTAAGGTGTTCACCTTATAGGCACAAGATGCAGGGTTTGATTCTCACATGGGATGATTGGCTGGACTTGGAATGGCCCACAAGGGCAGTTAGCCCTGAACTAATTTATGAACTTATCCTATGTACAACTTTACACATAGTAAATATAATAGAAAGAATATAAAATCATCTAACCTATAAATTAATAAATATGAAAATAACAACTGACTCCCTCCCTGTAGTAGATGAGAAACATAATATGAGGTACAGGGAAAGATGATTGTAGAGATATTCAGTTGGGTTAACATATAAAGATTCTGAACACCTGTTTAACTTTTCTTATTTATAATAACTCACTGACAGACTTTTTTAAGGTGATACATACTAAAAAAATGAGACACATTAATATGAAACAGAAGTATGAACTAAGCTTTGTTAGTCTAATGGAGAGTTCACTTTTCAACAAACTAGGAATATGTTATTCCATGGTAGAATGTTTTAGGGTTATACCATTAGGTAATTTTTTTATTTGTTTCAAAGTTTTGTCCATAGCTGAAGATTTCATATTGTTATATATAAAGTATATAATTAGTTCTGTACATAAATGCAATTTTATAATACCTGTGTTTGTTTCTCTCTCTGATATAAGTGCCTGATTTTGATTGCATATCTATGGACTGAATAATCAGGTAAAGATGGGGAGTCTGTTCAAATACTTGCAATTACATAAAGCTCAAATAGTATTTCTACAGGAAACACATTTACTTAATAAAGATGTAAATAAACATTCATTAAAGAATTATTTGGTTTTAGCAGGTTCTGGCTTTTGAGCTAAAAGAAGAGGCACCCTCATTTTGTGGAAGAACTCACCAGTAATGCCCAAAGTAAAAGATACCTATGTTTATAAAAATGGTATGTTAAACATTGTTATAATTGAGTGGAACAGAAAACTATATACATTGGTGAACACTTAATGGATTTCAGAGGTTGGCTACGATAGCCTATTACGTGAAAGGTGAAGTCATAACCTTTGGTGATTTTAATTGTATTTTATCAGACAAAGATTCTACTGCAGATAAAAAGCTAAGAATCATATCTTCAGCCAAACACTTAACATATTTTGTAAATCAAATGAATTTAAAGAATATATATATATAAGCTAAGGAAAACAAACTCACTTCAATTTACCCATTATTCATATAGATATGGAATACAAGTATTGATAATTTTTGGTCTCAAACAATCTGTTATCACATATCAGAGAAGTTTTAATAGTTTCATGCCCATTATTGGACTATAATAGTATAATATTTAATATTATTTTAAAAACAGATAATCTAATACATCATAGGAGATTACCGGCATGTATTACAAAATACAAAAGATTCAAAAATTGGTATTTTAAAGAGATCAAACATTTCCTAGAAATAAACATGAATGGTGAAGTAACTAACATTGCCCTGTAGGATTCACTAAAGGTTTAATTAAATGGAAGAGTTAGAAGCTGGTATATTACTAAAACAAAAGAATGGGACAAAGAATTGAATACGCTACAGACCAAACTAGACACACTAAAGTTAAATCTAAAACCATATGACATTATCAGCCAGTCTGAGCTTAAAAACATACATACAAAATATGTTGAAATTCTAAATCATAAAGTTTCAATAAATCTGGAAAAACTTAAACTTCAGGCATGTTCAGCAAACTCTTTAAGTATGCACAAACTTGCTCTTAGATCAGAGAAAATTAATAAACTAAATCCTATCAAAGAAATTATAACAGATAAAAAAAATAAAAAAAGTAGAACACATATTAAAGGTATTCTTGAAGGCTTTAAAACATTTTATGAAATTATAAATAATAATAAAAATAACCTAGATAAACATGATATATTTGAAACTTTTCTAAGAAAAAAATATAAATAATAAATTAACAAGTTAACAAATAAAAAAAATTGATAGACCATTCACTTTAACATAAATAAAAGATCAAACAAAAAAGTTAAAAAATAATAAGACACCAGGCTTAGATGGTCTTATACCAGAGCTATATAAAATACCACTGGATGATACAGATCAAATATTAAATAAGGTCTATAGAGCAATAAAAACAACTGCTGAAGTCCCCTCCATCATGGAAATATTCCCTTATATCACCTATTTTAAAACAAGATAAGGCTCCTAAAAATGTTTATCATACAGATTCATTTCACTTTTAAATGTGGACTATAAGATGTTCATGTTCATTTTAGCTAACAGAATTAATCTACTTATACTTAAACCAATTAACAATTATCAAACTGGGTTTATTTTAAATAGACAAGTATGGATAATATAATAAGAATACATACATTAATACATAAATTAATAGACTTTGCAAATAAAAATAAAAAAAAACTTTTTATCATTAGTTTCCATTTAGATAAGGCTTTTGACTCAATTAATCGTTTGCACCTGTTTAAAACACTTAAATTGTATAATTTCTCACCTGAGCTAATTACATTAATTTCTAAGTTATACAATAACTCTTGTGCTTATATTCAAGTAGGCTCTTTTCTTTCTATTACATTTAAATTACAAAAAAGAACAAACAAGGCTATCCATTATCAACTTTACATTTTGAATTAGCTATAGAACTCTTTAGTAATAGTAGTAGATCCAATAAGAACATTACTGGTATCAAAATAAAATAAGATTTAAAGATAAAGTTTCAACTCCTTGCTGATGAGATTTTGCTAACAATAGGATATATAGAAAATTCATTAGAACATATAATTAGTTTTGAGAGTCAGTTTGAAAAAAAACTTAAGATTTAATAATGATAAAACAAGTGCATTATTAATTAATAAAAATACAAAAAGTATTTTAATTTCAATTGAAAGAGCACTCAAATGAAATACCTTGGTATAACTATTATGCCTTATAGTAAAGAAATAATACAAACAGACTTTCAACAGTTTGTTGATAAAATTTTAGGTTTAGTCACCAATTGGAACAAATTATTCTTTACCATGGAAGAACGATTAAAGTTTATTAAGATGGCAGTTCTCTATAAAAATATTGTTTTTTTTTTGTCATCCTAATAAACCAAGAATTTCCTTTGACTGGCACAGTAAAGGTTGTGATAATGGTGGAATAGGATTCCCTGATATTCCATTGTATGCTACTTCACCAACTGCAAATGTTATAGCATTGTGGATAAATTCAGCTTATGATTCAAAATGGAAACAAATACATTAAGAAATATTATTAGTACATGATAAATATATCACAACCAATCATAAACAAATAGTACCTAATATTTTTATCTGGCTATTAAAAGAGTTTTGAATAAATGGTATTACACACTTTTCTCAAATTCTGTACTTAAACAACATAATTTCCTCTTTCCAAAAGTTCACATATTCTAACCATTGTAGTAAAGACTTAATATTTTCTGTTTCCAATTGTATATACAAATGACTGCTTAGAAACTCATAACTTCAACAAAATGCTAGTTTTGAAACAACAAATTAATTTAATTTATTGGCATCAATTCTTAAATGGTACTGATATATATACTGTTGAAAATTTAAGACCCAAATACAATCAAAATTCTGAGAATTGGTTAATTTTACAAATATTTAGAGATTTTGTAAAAATAGACATAAATAAGATATTTAACCTAGATAAGAAATTGTTCCCTAAATTATTGTCAGTCTTAATAAATAATAATAATGCAATGAAAAATAAATCCCATTTGTCACAAATGTATACAATTCTTAAGTTAGATTTCACATATTTAGACAATTCCTATTGGAAATACTCCTCAAAAATTAATAATGAAGACTTCTCTAAAGAATAAAAGTTAATATTAAAATCTGCAGGCAAAACTACATCTTCATTATATTGAAAGATTTCCACTTGGAAATTGTTATGCAGAACTTTTGTCACTCCTAACAAAATTACAATTATGTATAAATCAAATAGAATTTAATGCCGGAGATGTGATTCTGAAATAATAGCTGATTGGACATAAATGGTATATAAATGTGAAGTTATCACCCCTTTTTGGAAAGAAATTAATAACTTTATTCAAGCTCTATGGTCAAATAGATGTAATATTTCCAAATCTTTAGTTTTATTTAATGTTCCAATTCCTGAATTAATTCCAAAAACCCAAATGCCTGTTCTTTGGTCTGTTCTTGCTACAGCCAGAAAAGTAATTACTAAAAATTGGAAAAGTAAAGTTACCCCCTCTAGTGTTGAATTTATTGGTATGACAAAAATTGTTTGCAGTAGTGAATTGCATACTATAAAGATTAGGAATTCTAATATTACACATTCATATAAATCTTGGCTTAAACTTAAAGACTTGCTTAAACAATGTTAACAGTTGTTGATGTATAACTTTGATGTGTTGATCAGCTGTGGACCTACGTAAATAGTTATTTGTTTGTTTTATAATTGATTTGTTTATTTATTTTTTTTAAAACCAAATAAAAAAAAATAAAAAAAACAATTGTCACCATTGATTAATTATTTTTAATTTGTCTGGTTATCATAGTCAGTGCATCAGAAAGTAGTCAGTAAATAAAATTAGAGATAGTTATGTAAATGTATTATACTGTGTGAAGATAGGTGAAGGCTGCCAGCCTAGCCAGATAGAATTTTGTAGATAATTCTGTCATTTGTAAATATTAATGTAAGCCACAGGCTTGTTTTCTTAAATGTGTAAAGACTGCATTGGATATTGAACTGCAAAAATTTAACAACAGTGCACTCTGCTGTAAGAAAGCTAAATCAAGCATTTTACGATTGTCTTTGATGTCAAATTTCGGAGCTGATATGTTTAGAGGGAGACATCCTGCCTATTGTTGTAAGACCAGAGTTAATGGCTAGAATTTGCATGTATAAATGTCCTTTATTGCTCTGGTTTCTGACCAGGTGTAAAGAATGTAAATGTAGTTTCTGTTAGCCTGAGAACACCAGAGAAGTGTGAAGAATGATGTAATGTGAAGCAGCTCTGTGCTATCAACTTAAAGAGAGAGAATCGGAGAGCTCTGAGCATTTGTGTTGAGAACATCCAACTCATCACTCTGCCTGTTTCTTTATGTAAGTTTATTTTAGAACTGTATTATTTTAAGTATTTCTCTGTGATCTCTGAACTCTTGACTAGCACTGTGTAGTAAGAAGCATTGTCTTGTGTTTTTATTATTTATTATTAAATATTTTTAAACCTTTTAACTGTGGCTGCTTTATGTAGAGTTAATTTAAGCTCTAGAGTACATTGTGTGTATATATATATATATATATATATATATATATATATATATATATATATATATATATAGTGATACTGTACCAAGTCATTCTAATAAACCTTGACTGTTCAGGCACACTTACCATTTGGATAATAATATTGCACAGTAATAATTGGACATCCTTTTAGAGGCCTTTGGGTAGCTGATAAATATTAGTGGGGGTGGAAGCTGGTACTATCTTTTAGATTGGGCAGAAAAGGGGCACAGCTGGAGAACCTGTGCCAGCCTTCCCCAAGAGTGTCTGTGTAGTGGTATAAACTCTTATCTCAAAGTGTGTGTGTGTGTGTGTGTGTGTGTCAGTTGCTTGGGCAGGGACACAAAGCACTGGTTGGACATAGAGGGTGCTGGAGGTTTTAGCTTGCCCACTAGGCTATGTGGACCCTATAGCTCTGCCAGTGGGGAGTCTTATTGGGGACCTGGAGAGAAAGGGAGAAACCAGCCCCAGACTGACTGTGATCTCTGTGTGCTCTTAAGGGAAATTGTACTTTACTGTGTGTGCATTTATTATCCTTTCCCTATATGGACGCCCCTCACTGGTGTTAGTGGTAAGGATTGAGGCTCCTTGATTGCTGTGCCAGGGCATGGGCATCACATACTGAACCAGTGAAGTGGAAGGAAATGGATTATGTTCATAATGATTAATTTAGTAGCAAAAGCATTACCAGTTACTAAATCAGTATTTATTGCTGCAATACTTCAGTGCAGAAGGGTTATGATATGGCATTTCACAACTTAAAGCAGTTATACATTCTTCTCACCCAAGAAATCAGTAATAAAAATTAAAATTAGGGAGTACCGGTCAGAATTCAGTCATTCCATTAGTACCTGCAATATGTGTAACACTGCTTAATGGTGCTTTCTGATTCAATGATGAAATGATTAGCTTTCTGGTATTAAAATGAATGCAGTTGTTTCCTAATACCTACGAGTACATTAGCTGTTTGCATTTCTTTCTCCCTCATTTTTCTCTCCCTTTTATTTCTGCAGGTCCAGCAGACCCCAGGTCATCTGAGCCACAAGCCTCCCAGGTGTGGGAAAAATCTCCACCTCCACCATTCACCCAGAGATATCTGTAAAGTCCCTATGTGTCCCTCAACATGGAGCAGTCTGGTAAGCCAGTACTGTGAGCTTTAGGACCTGGTTGAGGCCACAGGTGAAAGGTCCAAGGAGAGGTGGATGGACCCAAATCAATTTCTCCTTCCATAGGCACAAGATTCTGTGAGTCAGTTGATTCCCTCCAGCCATCCATTGGGCCACCAGAAGCTTCTACCCCCAAACCATTACACTCCCCATTTAGGTCAATCAGGGTGAGGATAATTGATGTCATCCAGACTGGGTTGGTGACTACCTCACAGATTTCTTCATCCTCCCTTTTTGTCAGTCTGCCATCTGTATGTCTTGTCTCCCTCCCCACATCAGCCCACAGTAGTGTTTTGTCTTGCATGCTTTTTCTAATCACATATTAAAAATGTCTTAACTCTTCCCTAACTCTTTTCTGTAGCCTTTACCCTTACTCCTTCCTCAACTTTCCCTATTAAAAATGGAAAATTGGGTTCAATACTCATCAAAACAAACTGCTCCCTTGCCTACCTCCTCCAGAACAACCCTCTTAATGTGTTCTTTGTTGCCATGTTCTTCTCCCTCTCTCCAATTTCCAGATTTTCTTCTTTCCCACTTTCCTACTTTATAAAAGTCAAAACAAGGTGTTCATATAAGAACACAATATACCGTGAATAGAAGGAGTCTTAAAACATTTTGGGTAAGCTTTTGGCTAGCAGTGCTCAGCTCAGCTCATCTCAGGTCAGTGCAGGTTCTCATTGAAAATCTCAAAAGCTCCACATATACCATTCATGGCATTATGTATATATGAATTACTCTGCATTTAACTACAATAGTTTATAATCATTTTATGCTACTTCATATGTGCAAAACTGCTGTGGACATTTCAATGTAGAGCTTAGATCTTCCCAAATCTGCATTGATTGTTCTTGATTTGCTCATTTAAATACAGGTGTACTGGCGCTATTCACAGATTACTGTTACACATCCATGAAGGGTGGGACTATGAATACAACCTTTATTTATTAATACTACCAGAATTTAAGAGTTCTTAAAAGTATGGCATACACTGTGATTCTTTTAAATGTTATTATAAAATTTTCAAACAAAATGTTTCTCAACTTTAATGACGTCTTAGTAGTTTCAGCTTCTTTAAGCACATTTTTAATCTGAGTGTGTAAGGAAATATTTCACTGGCTGATTCCTGGCATATGGTTGCTTTTTGTTCATATTTATTTAAGGGATTTCTAAACAACATGATTCAAGTCTTTTAAAACCAAGGCATATAATTTGATTTGTCCTAAGTCACCTATTTTAAACTTTTTTACAAATGGTGCTTTAGTTTTCACAAATTTGCAAGTATTTTTACATTTTTTACAAGTGTGTTTAATTATGTATAAATGTAAATATGTCTATCTAACCTGATTTGCTGATTTTAGTCATGTGATTTCAGGAAATATTTTTATAAGAAAGTGCATTTTCTAATGAAATCTGTTTAGAAGAAGTCTTACTTAAGTTTGAATAAGACAAAAGTGCTTAAAGAAGGTTTAATAAACAATACTTTTGTTTAAGTAGATTTGTTGGCAATCATGTTTTCTTTTAATTCAGTGCTTGTGGAAGCTGTGACTTGTCATGCTTGCAGAAGATTCTAGTACTGTGTTACTTTTCATGCTGTATTATTTCTGGTGATCTAATCCATTATCTCATCTCCTTTCTTTACCTCTACTATCCTTTCCTGTCCTCTTAATCTTATAATCTCACATCTTCTCTCTTCTTCGTTTGTGTTATCTGTTCTCTTTTGTGAACCTTTGAGTGCTTTGCCTTTTCTACTTTATCTTTTCTGTTTACTCACCTGTTCCATTTGCCTCTCCTGCAGTCTGATCTGTTATTATGTCTTCTTCTTTCCTATCATTTGCACATTTCTCATTCCCTCATTTTCTGTTGTCCAGCTCTCTTCTTTTATCTTATTTCTTATACTCATATTTTCTCTCCTCTCTCCCTGCTCCTTCAATCTTCTCTCCTGTCTGCTACCTTTTGTCCACCCCACCACATCCCTTTCCTTTCCCCTCCCTTTAGTTTTCTTCCTTCTTCTTCCCATTCCTTCCCTTTTCTTCCATTTCTTGTCCTCAGACTCAGATCATGGTCAGGTGGGGCCCTGGGTGGGATAATGAATCAGGGAAACCCCCAGTAGCAGTCTCCCAGCCATTCTAGTGTCCCACTACTTGGCTGTTTCTCCCCATTTACCATGAACACTACACACACCTGCCAGTGAGCATACTATTTTTTCTTCACTTCTACAATGATTAGAGATATTTTAAATGTTTATTTCAAATTTTATAGCACAAACACTGATAACCATTTGCTAAACAAAATGATACAGTCTCACAATGATAACAAACTTAACATGAACAGTAAGGTTCTCTGCCCTTGAAACTCGCATTCATTGAAATGGCATTGAAACCCTCATTCCAAGAAAATGCATCTGGCTAGTGGTGGATTAAGTTTACCTTTGGACTGTTTTCAAACCACAGGCCTCTTGCACACATTTTTTTGGACCATGCATACATGCTTGTGTTCTTTCATGCACCATCCTGATTCTATTAAATTATGTTTCGTGCATAACATAGCACCAATTAGAATGCATTTTAAATGTGTAGAGTTGAACATTTTTCTAGTAAAAAATAAAACAATGTATGAACCAAAAAGGGAAAAAAACACCATTACAAAACATTTCAACCACAAAACACCACTCAAATGTCTGTCATTACAATCCACCAATATCATTCAATATATACACACTCTGCAGAAGTAAAAGTCATGGCTTCTACACCAATGGCAAGCATGCTACCTGTTGTGCTACTAACAGTGCTTTTAAAATTTATAGAACAAACACTGATGATGGCCATTTGCTAAACAAAATAGTTACACATTGAAAACAGACTTAGCATAAGCAGTAAATTTCTCTTCCCTTGAAACTCAACATTCCTTGAAAATGCACAGAAACTCAACAATTTTTAAAATGCACAGAAGCCCAACAAACTTTGAAGATGCATAGAAACTGAACATTGTTTGAAAATACACTGGAACTAAATAGTGTTTGTAAATGAACAGAACCTCAACATTTTGTTCAAAATGCACTGGAACTCAACAGTCTTTGAAATGTACTTGCTGATGACAGTTTCAAAGATGGGGTAGAGGATTCATACTCTAACGTCTTCTGTTGAAGGTACAGAGATTGAGTCTGAATGAGTTAACTAACCTGCCATCCTTAACTGGGGCACCACACAAATATTGTCCTTCACAAACGTACTATTTCACAAATGACCCATTCTTCATGTTTGTATGGAATGGCTGCAGCATAACTCCAAATCTTTGTTTCTTAAAAATTGTGCACTCTGTTTCAGTTTAAATGTGCATGCATCATACTAAAGATGCATGTACAGATGCTACTAATGATGCATTTTGCATGCCTCCTTAAAGAAGAAATGTAATACACACAAAGTACATTCATAAAGAAGAAATGTACATTTTTGTGGAAGCCCCCTGGTCAGTGGGCCTCACTCCCTGGCTAGCAGGTTCCCCAAGCTAGTGGGGCCTATGTGACTGTTTAGGTTGCCTAGTGCTGGATCCGACTTTGTTTGTCTTTTTAGAAATTTACACTTTCCCTATCATTTGTCATGGGTGTTATTTTGCTATCTTGCAGAGTTATGCCAAGGTTTATACACAAGATTGCTGGCTTAAATAATTGGTTATGTAGATGGTGTACTGTAAGAAATATCATGTAGGAGTCACCTTGGGATGTGATAGCGGTCAAGCCTTCCGGAAGTGTCAAGCATGGTCTGAACCACTCTTACCATGATGTTTGCATTCTGGCTTCTGCCTTTGCTTCTCCCATAGTGTCTTTTTAGGTGGAATATGTCTGTTGGACATTACAAACTAGTCTAATTCAGAACATATTAAGTAATTCTCATTAATATCAGGATTAAAAAAAAAAAAAACTCATTCACATATGTGCAGTTACAGAGACATGCTTTCACAGCAATAAAAAACAATTAAACTTCCTCCTGTGATTATTGCCAGTTGTGTTTGTGGAGATATAAGGATACCATCATCTCATGACTGATTCCTCAAGACCCTAAATGTGAACTCTTAGACATTCAAAACAACCTGAAGAAGATTAATTACTGATTTATAGATGTAGAATACCTTCTATTTTCTCAGCTGACCATGATCGCTATCTTAACATCTTAGATTATATCCCCATTAATATCAACATCTTTGCAACTATCCGTCAATAAATCATCTGACAATTTCAGCCATTATTTAGCATGCACAATGCTTTAACAGCATTAGGTAACCTTATCATTTATAAAAATAGTTAACCACCTTACTAGTGGCAGAAATACTCTTGATCTTATCCTCATGTATATAGCTCTTTCCTGTACACCTCCTCGTGTATCATCTTCTGTAACTGCTCATGGCTGTACATGGCTCTGGTAGATACCTATAATTACCAGTAGACTTAATGCTACTGCATTACCTATATTTACAGGGAGGCTTTGAAGTAGCCAGTAGAAGGCATTATTATAATGAGATCCGGGAAGTGGTGTGCAGTGAGAAGCTTGTTCTGGTGATCATTTGCCTCTGTTGTAGTGCAAGGATAACTGTGGTAGTGTTTCATACATGCTCATTCCTCTGTTAGATGAAAATACTTATAAAACATAGCAAAAAATGCTTTCATATTCTGTCTGTCACACCAGCAATCAATATTGGGGCTGTCAAAGCAGATGGAGAATCATGTATTTGTATTCAATATTTTCTCTTACAGCTTTCCAAAGTAGCATAATGCCTTTGTGTCTTCTGGGCAGGTTTAGCTCTAGGAACTCAAAAGGTATTCTCAATAATGTGATGATCTGATTTTTAGAGAGTATTAGCAATGAATGTAGTCACTTAAGTCTCACTTAGAAAATCAGCTATCTAGAACAGCAAAGTGGAAACCATGAAAACAGCTGCTACTCAAAATACTTAATGAATACTTTCCGATGCCACATAGGATATCATACCTGGTGTTCCAAGAAGCAAAGTAGTCATTCAAGTCTCCCTCAGAAGATCACTCAAGTAAAGCAGGAAAATGGAGATCCTATGAAGAGATACTGGCTGGGATGTAGAAAAATCCACTGTGAATGTGAACAATGCTGACTGCAGATAGGTCCATTGTATGCACTCTCTGAAAAAGTGATTCAGAGACAGCTTTAGCTGCAATGAGGAAGACATCATTATTAGCTAATTTCCATGTCTCTGAATCATTTGTATTTAACCATTGCTAAAAATCACTTATACTGTATCAGTAATTACCTCTGGAGGTCCAATCATTGTGTTGGCAAAGGCACCCCCCATTCACTCTTCCACACGCATGCACACACAAACATACTCACAGGCATGGACACATATGCGGGCGAGTACACACTCACACACACTCACACACACGCACACACACACACACACACACACACACACACACACACACACACACACACACACACACACACACACACACGCACACATACACATGCACACACGCACACACGCACACACACATCTGCGCTCTTGATCCCCTACCTAACCCCTTTACCTCAACCACCCAGGTAGACACACATGACAAACACACACAGTTATCCATGCCCATTTATATCCCAGCAGAAATAAACACACACACACACACACACACACACACACACACACACACACACACACACACACACACACACACAACACGCATGCACGCACACACAGACACACACAGACACACACACACACACACACACACACACACACACATGCACACACACACACACACACACACACACACACACACACACACACACACACACACACACACACACACACACAAAATTGCACATTCACACACTCCCATCACTTCCTCCTGCTGAACTTATCTGGAATTTGATTTTTCCCACTGATGTGAATGGGTGACTGATATCTTTTGGCTGTATT
The DNA here is from genome assembly GCF_019279795.1 of Protopterus annectens. Lineage (NCBI taxonomy): Eukaryota > Metazoa > Chordata > Ceratodontiformes > Protopteridae > Protopterus > Protopterus annectens. The sequence continues at coordinate 1,105,867,218 of NC_056746.1, forward strand.
AATCATCACAGCTAGTGTTATATATTTACACAGTGGAGTGATTGTCTGAATTGCTTGTCAGTGTAAAGCACTTGCCACAGGCATTTCAGGTGTAAAGCATATGGTTAATTAGCATTAGCCTCTCCCTGGATTTTCTTACTGTCATACAGCATGGGCAGTGGGACATACTTTCACAATGATTTTGACTTACCAAAAATAACTGGGGTAGGGAATGGTAAGGCTTACTGTTAACAGTAACCCTTTCTGAATCCCAGGGATTATATAAGAATGTAGTCTATATTTTTCCCTTGGAGCTTTCTATTTGCTTGCAAGTACAGATACCCTCTATACTAAAGGCTACTGATAGGAAGGAATCCGTAGAGAATTCTTTGAAATGAAGACAATACTTCAACGGCTGTCTTTGTAGCCTGATAACAATTAGCTAGTATGTTTTATATACAGTGTTTACTTACCCTTTTTGTTAAAAAAATATGCACAGTCTCTTTACTATCTAAGTGATAGGTAAACAGCAGTAAACTATTCAGAAATAAAGTAGTCTGACTCATTGTGCTGCAGTTCATGTAGGTTGCAAGTAAAACAAAAAGTTACATTGTGCTGCATTACTGCCAAATGCAAACTACGATTTTATGTAGTCCTCCCATAGTTTGTTGTCTTCAGGTGACTACTGACCAACAACACAAGACAGGTTATGTTTTTGTCCTTAAGCAATGTGTAAAAATTAGGGAATTTGTATTCCATTTTGAATGCACACTTAGGCTGCTGGATTCAGTGACCAATTATCAGTCATAAACATATATGTACTTAACAAAAATCAACTACTTCCTAAAATAAAACATTTTCTGCCTAATGGACTATAGCACCTAATAAAATGTGTGCATTTCTGAGAAAGAGAGTTGGTGTGCATACGTGTGTGTATACACATGAGAGAACGTGTGTGAATGTGTCTGTGAGAGAGTATATATGTGTGTGTGTGTGTGTGTGTGTGTGTGTGTGTGTGTGTGTGTGTGTGTGTGTGTGTGTGTTTATGTGTGCTTGTGCGCAATGTAACAACCTTTCCAAAAGTAGCTTCTGTGGCATGTACCCAGTGATTACCAGGATAGGCTCTAAATTCCCTGTGACACTGAACTGGGTAAAACAGGTAATTGAGAAAGAATAAATGAATGAGTAATCTGACTGCTTAATCACATTAATGTAACTCAGAATAACCCTCTTCCTAAAGCATCTTTGTATAATATAGTCACTGAATTTAATAGTTATTTTCATCAAAGCTGCCACATCTTAAATTTCTCCACCACAACCAGAGAAGATGATACTATTTCTCTATCAGAAGTCCTACAATTCAGATTCTCTGGAATTTCTTTTTCTAAGCGTAAGGAATTACTGTGCTCAGGACTATGGTTTTTGGATCCATCCTACTGCCCACCACTAAATTTATCTTTAATCAAAAAAATCTTAGATCAGATGGCCACCAGGGACATAGTTGTTTGAGTTCCCACCCCCGGTGCTAAATGTGTCCTCAGACCTCTTCCTTAACACTTTCACTGGGTTTCAGTGTCTTTCGGTGTTTACTGGCCCACAGTAAATGTACTTTGTCTGAATTTTACTTTCATTAACTTACAGAGATACACACACACACACACACACACACACACACGCACACACACACGCACACACACACACACACACACACACACACACACACACACACATATTAATTTAATTGGGAATGCTGGTACTATTCATTAACACTATGGGTTCTGTCCTGGCCCAAAGTAGTAAACTACCGAACACCAGATCATGCCTCTCAACCTCTTACAGCAATGTCTGGACAAAACCTAAAATAATGGGGGGAACTAAGGCCCAAAATAGGGACCCTTTTTAAATATTGCTCTAATAACTTAGAAAGTTGCTACAGTAACAAGATTTGTGATAGCATGTATTTTCTGAAGTATATAAACTTTGAAACTCAAATGTATGTCATTTTAAGTAAATTCAGTCCTTGCTGATTTTCAGAAAACCACAGATTTTATGAGGAACAGACCATAATATGAGACAAAAATCTGGACATTCTGCAAAAATCTGGACAGTTGAGAGGTATGCCCAGATTACAAGGCTGGGGTCCTCCCAGTCACCATTACACTCTTGATAATGAGCCAAATAATTGCAAACATAAATGACAGAGTATAGCAGTGCAATCTGGCCTATTGGATGTGAATGTCATCTGATTTGTATCCATTTAGCTATACATACTCTCTTATCATTTAATAAATCAGTAAATAGATGGCCAGCCACAAGTTTTCTATACTGAATGCATAAAATACTTCATTTAATGATGAGTTAAGCAGCACAATTAATAGTTAAATATACAGAGAAATGTGAAATTGTACACTAAAACATAAATTAATAAATTATGAACAAATAGATTACCTGTGTACAATTATAGTTTTCCCGTGCTGTGGCTGAATTTTCAGAACAGAGGCAGAAACATGACTGACAGAAACAGATCGGGAACTGTCAGAAGGTTTCAGTTTTGTTATAGAAGGCTGGTCTTTAAAGGAAGTTGGGAGTTTGAAAAGGTTGCAGACATTTGAACTTTCCTTTAAAAAGAGTGCGTTCTGTGGGGGAGTTGTGCAATTGTGCAATCCTGTCATGGAAGCTGAGAAGATCTGTACTTGAAGAGCTCCATACATTTCAAGCTGTTTTCATTAGTAATACCAGCATACATTTCATGCTGGAATTATTAATGAAAGCACTAGCTAAAAAAAATGTAATGGCCAAAACTAGATAAATAAATTGAAAGCATGTGTAAAGAATCTGTATGGACCATGCCAGAGGAACAGAGAGGCCTAGGCAAGCAGCATTACACTAATGGTGAATGCTGGAAAAGATTACACATTTATATCACATGACAATTATTAAATAATGTGTTTATGATTGTGATGCATAATTATTCAAAATGGCAAAATAATTTTGCATGATAAAAAAAAAAAATCATATCTTCTATAGCTAGTCAATTAAAAAGACTGTTACTTATGGCTTAACTTTAGCATGCTGCCACTGACACTGAAAATCATATTTTTATTGTTTTCCGCTATGATAACTCAATGAAAGTAAAGAAAGGCACCGACGATAACTGGAATGCACACAAAAAGTACCTCAAGAGTTGAAACGCACGAGGTGCTGTTATAAAAACAGATTTATTCCAAAAATCCACAAGTTAAAATCACTGCATACAGAACACATTGGGTTAATAGTTTAGGCTATTTCAATTGTGAAGCTAAAGGGATAGTACATCTTGCTTTGTGTGTAGAGTGTAGATCCTTCTATGTGGGTAAGACGGAACGTGGGCTAAAGAGAAGGATTTACAAGCACAAGTATGACATTACTACCAAAAAGGAAACCGATGATTTATATAAGCACACAAAGACTTGCCTGAAAGCAGATTTTACCTTTTTTGTTTTGGAACAGGTAAAAAACAAACTAAGAGGTGGGCCACGGGAGGAGAAAATTGAGTTCAGAGAACTTTGGTGGCAAGTTACCTTGGATGCAGCGAACCCCCCCCCCCTGGCTTAAATGACTATATATCCATCTTAACACTACTTAAATTAAGATCTGCTAAGTTATAACTTGTGCTTGTATGGTAATTTTCATTATAGCCACTAGATGGTGCAACAATACCTTGTTTTGGGATACATACTAAGTAATATTGTTTTAAGGTTTGTAATAAAAACATATGAAATTTTAAATAAGTATCTTTTAAACATACTTTTTTAATAATTCATTTACTATTTTTAACAGTTTATTTATTGGATGTGAGTGCAATATATAGAATGTCATGGTTTACATTTTCATTATGCAGCTCCATGGTAGAATGAATTGAAATGAAGGGGTTAATTATTACATTATGTATTAATTTGATTTGATTGGTTTTCTCTTTATTAATGAAAGTATATATAGGTTAATTAGATTTAATGTGGTCATCTGATGAAGTCTTTATGGGAGAGACGAAAACGCTGGTGCATAGAATTGCATTTATGTGTTCTGCATGCAGTGATTTTACCTTGTGGATTTTTGGAATAAATCTGTTTTTATAACAGCACCTCGTGTGTTTCCAGTCTTGAGGTACTTTTTGTGTGATTTCCGCTATGATACACAATTCTGAACTTTATTTAGTAATTTATATAGCAGTTCATAGTTTTTATCTAGGTTCACATGGCAAAAGGTTACAATAGGATGTGATGTCATTAATTGAACACTATATTAAAAAGGTCTGCCTGTTTAATTATGTCCAAAGAAACGATCTTTGTATCGTGAAAGCGCTCACCTTTTTTTTATATATATTTTTATTTTTTATTAAAGTCTGTTGTTGCAAGCTGTGGTGGTCGTGTATCTTATATATCCAGTCCAGATTTGTTTCCTAACACCATACATAAGGCTATCACGAAAACGAATAACTATGAACTTCCATAAATTCAAGAATCCTTGTCTGAAATGAGAAAAATCACAGAGGATTAGAAAACGACCTCAGTATCTTATCTATTAACTAATAATGTTATGGGTAGATGTACAAAAACCTACAAATGCACTAATTGTGCAACATTAATGGATTAACTACATCACCCCAATGTACATTATCAAATGCAAGTGGAAATGCTTTTAACTTAGTAAATGTGATTAAGTATGTTTGATCTGAGAAGTGCATTATGCATGTAGGTGCAGAGTCTCTGTAAAGGTGACTGCACATGTGCTGTGTTCGGTCTGTACTCAGTAATAAAGTGACATCAGTCTTGATGAGTGTGTGTGTGTGTGTGTGTGTGTGTGTGTGTGTGTGTGTGTGTGTGTGTGTCTGCCTGCATGTGTGTTGTTGTTGAGAGCATACCACACACTCCCACTGTAGTGCAGTAAAAAACATTCAGTATGCCGTATATGATGCCACAATGATCTGCTCTTCATAAACTGTGCCTGCAATTAGAAATTGACTACAAAAGAGCTTTCTCCTCATACAAGAATGGTTTGAACAATCAGGTCTTCTCTTCAGTGTCAGAAAAAAATAAAAACAATATCATGCTTTAAGTCATTTCATTTTATTTTTTTAAACAAGAAACATCTTTATTAAATTATCACGTATAACATAGGTGATCATACATTTATATAAAAGAAAAACAATATATTTAATTTTGGTTGCAAACATTATACATCACAAACCATATTGACATAATTTTAGTTGCAAATATTATACATCACTTATAATCTATCCAGTCATTTTCAGTCAAGCATTACCTACCTCATTCAAATCCTGCCTTCTTTTAAACTTCATTCCTCCTCTGCATGTACTTTTCCCACAATTCTCTTTTTATATGTAATTTGCTCCTACCCTTTTCTAAAGACCCCAATTCCAGCTGTTTTATCTCTGTTGCAGTTGGTTTAGACTTTAATTTCTATTTTCTAGTAATTTATTTTTTGCCAGGCACCATAATTAGACTCAGCATGGCCTTGCTATGTATAGGCAATTCCAATTCTGTATCATAGCTCAAAAAATAATTTCCTTAATTACACTAATTTGATCACCCAGTATCTCTGACAGAGTAGTCCGCAGGGAGTCTTTAAAGTCTAAACCACAATACCACACCAAGAGCTTTATTAGATAAAGCTTTTGGGTCTACACCCTTCATCAGTATGAATCATTACAAAAAATCAGCATTTAAATAGGAGAATATAAAATCACATGCTTCAGCCCATCCCACCTCCTAATTAATAATCAAACCTAAAAGTAATATACAGCTCATAAAGGTCTATATAAAAAATCTACTAAAAGGAAGAAAAAATCTTACTTTACATAAAACTCTTCTACTTAGAATAAAATATAAAAATTTATACAAACAATATATAAATATTTAATATATGTACACACAAAAAGGGAATCACTGGTAACATCTAATGGCCTATGATGTACTACATTAGGTGGTAATAACATGTGAGAACCTATTAAAGTCTCTCTCGCTGCCTTTTAACTAATACTGACTTCAAGCTAACTGCATTATTCAGACCAGGGGGGTACATCCGCCTGTAGCCTAATAATCCACTCTAGTTCTCTCAGCTCCAAAAAATTGTTAATGTCGCCTTTCCTTAAACTCACTTCCATTTTACTTAATACCCTAAACTTAAATACATGTCTTTCACCTTTCTCCATGGCGTGCTTACTCAGAGCATTTGTCAATACTTTTCTTCTTACTTCAGATTTATGCTCCACTATTCTCTCTCTCAACTTCCTGATTGTTTTGTCCACATAAAACGATGTACACAAGGTACACGTAGCTAGATACACTATCCTTTCCTCATTACATGCAGTTAGTGTTTTTATAGCAAAAACTTCTCCAGTTATTGGATGCTGAAATTTAATGTCTCCTTCATACAAATCATTGCAACAGGAACAATTATAATATTTAATCATCCCTTCCGCTTTATTTTTTCTTTTAGTTTTAACCTGGAAATCTTTATAACATATTTTCTGCTTCAGAGCTTCACAGCTCCTGTAAGCAAACCTTGGTTTATCACCTACAATTGATTTTATCTCAGGCATAGCCAATAAAATTGGCCAGTTCCTCTCTATCTGACAAAGGGGGAGCAATTGTGGTATTGGAGAAGGATGAATATTTTGAAAAGTTTAAATCAATTGTAGGTGATAAATCAAGGTTAAATTTCAGCATCCAATAATTGGAGAAGGCGCTTCCTTGTGCTAATGAAATCCCAATGAAACCATTCTTCAGGGGGATGTAAACATAAACTGGTTATCCCTCTCCTCAGATACATCTAGCTAATGTATTAACTTGCACGACTTCTCTCAACTAATCTCTACCCCCCCACTCATTGAAATAAGCCCGTCATCTCCAGTTTTCTTATTGACTGGATTCTTGTATCTGACCCACACAAATATCACTTTCCAGAAACACTACCAGACTGTCTAAGTGACCACTCCCCTACTAAAGTTCTAAGATTCTCCTCACACCACACCAGACCACATAAGTTTATTGAATGTTGTAAACTCTAACTTTCATCCAACCACATTTAACAACCTAGTTTCAATAATAAATTGGTCCTTCCTAACTCACCTACCTTTGGATAAGGCAGTACTAAAATTCAACTCAGCATTTTCTAAGTATTCTCAACTCCCTTGCCCCCTTACGCACTGTTTGAGTTAACTCAATTATATACCCCTGGCTTTCACATACTACTTGTACTCTCATGAAAAAAGGAGATAAGGCATGGAAAACCTAGTATAGAACTAAGGTCCCCTCCCATTTACAAAACTACAAAGAGCTCTGTAACCTCACCTAACCTCACCAAAAAATGCATCATTACTCACAAAAAACATTTTTACAACAACCCACCAACCTCACACATATCTAACCCTAAGAAATCTTGGCACTCTATTAACCAAATATTGCATCTAGGAAACCCCTCATCTACTAACCCTTGCCCCATTAATACCCCCAAGAAACAGCATCCCTCTTTAACTCCTATTTCATCAAATCCATTAATAAAATGGTTACACCCAGAAACACTAAGATTAAACCCGTCAGCTTACTAGACATACCCACACCCCCTAAATCCACTAATTACTTCTCCCTTAAACCAGTACCTACCAGCTACATAAAATCCCTACTTCTCAAACTGAAATCCTGCTCCACCTCTGTTGATAACCTTCTTCCACACTTTCTTCAGCTAACTCTCTAGCCCTTCCTATCTCTATACACATCAGCTGCTCTATCACTGAATCTAAAGTTCCCTCTATCTGGAAAAAAGTCTTTACCTTACCAATTCAAAAAGGAGGTAACTCCGCTGAGCTGGCTAACTTCAGGCCAATAGCAATCTTATCACTTCTCTCTAATATATTAGAAAAATGCATGCACAAGCAAATCCTCGACTACCTACTACAAGAAAACTTATTCACTCCTACTCAACATGGTTTTCACCCAAAACATAGCACATCTGCAGTCATTTTATTCTTTATCAATACCATCTCTCTGGCTAAAAGATTTAAACAAATTAGTGTCTTGCCTCTTCCTCGACCCCTCTAAAGCATTTGACACAGTCTCCCACCCCCTCTTGCTGGCCAAACTCTTTGATCTTTATTTTTTCACTTCAGCTATTTCTAGATATCTCAATGAATGACAGCAATCAGCAAAATGGCTCTCACTCTCCCCTATGCTTCCAATTAAGATGGGAGTACACCAATGATCTATTCTTGGCCCATTATTCTTTACTATTCTACTTTATACTTCCTGTCCAAAATCATCAATTGTACAGTATGCAGATGAGACTACAGTCATACCTTGCTGAACTATATACGATTACCCCAAAATCCTTCATATCCATTGAAAATTGGATTGCTAAGAATCAGCTAATCCTAAATCCAAATAATACTAAACTCTTGCATTTTCTACCAAAACACCATAGCCACCTCAAATCTACTTTCTCTATCTCATCTCTCAGCAGCACTCCTATCACAGTTGAATCTAACACTAAACTTTTTGGGGTCCTAATAGATGACCAACTCAAATTTTACCTATAAATATATATATATATATATATATATATATATATATATATATATATATATATATATATATATATATATATATCACTGCATCAAAATTGGTCTCTTATCATAATAAAAAATTCCTGTCAAGTGAAGCTAAAATCACTCTATCCCATACTTACCTTCTCCCAAACCTATTTTATGGTTCACAAATTCTCATCATCCTTCAGAACTCCCTCTTAAAATTAAAAACTACCTATAAGAAGATTGCCAGATTCATGGTTAATCAATCATATAAATCTCACCACTGTCTCTCTCTTAAAGGATTTCACTGGCTAGAATTCCCTCACCAACTACTTCTCTCTCAGCTTCAGATGATTCATTCCATCCTAAATCATCCCTCTTTCTGTCCTCACTTGTCTTCTTCTACACTCCTCCCAGGATTCCCCAAACCACTGACCAAAATCTACTTCAGATTTACAAACCTAAAAATAAAATAGGTCAAAACCTCTATAGTTTCCCTGCCCTCTCTTTGAACAAACTTCCCCATGATATTTGAAGTATTAAGCAACCCAAACTATTCAAAGCTGCAACTAAAAACTTTCCAAGAAGTACCTGGACGTGCCATTGCGCCCGCCCTCCTTAGCTGCCTACCTTGTCCTTTCTTCCCTTCTCTCCCTCTTTTTTCTCTCTCTCATCCCCACTCAACAACCTTAAGTGTTGGAACTGACTTGTAAAACGCTTTGACTACCTACTAACACTCTCTATTCAAATATGATCATTTCTAAACTTTTTGTACCTTGACCAGCTATTGCACTCCCCCTATTAAACTGCCTACCTTTGTCCCCACCACTTTTTTCTTTTTCCCCTCTTCAACAACCTTAACTGTCGGAACTGACTTGTAAATAGTGTTGTCTACCTACTTACACTTTCTATTCAAATATAATAATGTTAAACTATTTGTTTAAAAAAAATATCTTGAGGTTAATATTGCTTTCTGTCATTTCCTTTTTTGATGTTGTTATGTAGTTACAACCTTTGTGAGTCTGTTTCTTGATAGTGACTGCATATTTCTGTAAAACTTTGTGCCTCAACATTAGAAATTGTTAACTAGGAACTAATATTTAAATATTGTCATATACTTTGCATATGAGTTAACTGTGGAGCTTTTCTCCCCAGGTCTCCACTGAAAATGGGCTTCAGCTCAGTCGGACTAACCCAATCAACAGATGTCAAATAAATGAAATAAATAAATTATACATACATCAGGAGCTGTAACTTGTACATCTACTTCATACTGCATATGCTTACTGACTGACTTGTAACTTCTAACACACTCACATGTGCATCTCCATTCAAGCTTACATTCACACTGACTGACTACGCAAAATGGCACTGATCTCACACATGCTCAGTAACTTATATGCATGTGCTGTCTAGCTACAGTGGTTGACTAGGTTCAATATACACACTGATCTACATTCTCCCTCTTCAATTTTATTCAGCACTGCAAAATACAAGAACAAAGACATATTTAAGAGCTAGACATTATTTCAACATTTTAACAAAACAAAACTGATTTCAAGTCCAAATCGCTGTACAATTAGGACTGGGTTTGCAAATTCTACCTGATCTGGTTACACAGAAATTCTGACTGGGTTTAGCAACATTGACAGTCTCTGGGGATTCATTCAAAATTGGAACATCTGGGTTTACATCAAAGTTGCTTGAAGAAAGCACACTGTTCTTTTGAATTCGAACAGTTGACGAGTCACTCAGGAAATTAGAGTCATTGGCACAAACAATATGTTGTGGCAGTGGTTCTGAGACAGGTAACACATGTCTGTGATTCCTTCTGTAATCCATTCCTTCAGATTATATGATATAAGATCTCAGTTCCTCACAATGGTCCTTCACGATTCCTACATGATCATAACCTTTGGATGTTTGCATTTTCACAACTTCTCCTTGTAACAATGTTCAAAGGGATTTACTGGTTTTATCACAGTATGACTTTTGTGACTGATGTTTTCTCGAAAGTTGAGCCTTGACCACTATATTGATCTTTGCGTTTGGTACTAACAGCTGTTTGCTAATTAGAAGAGTTGTTTGTATCTGTCTGGACATCAATCTTTGAGCGGGTGAGCCAAGCAAGTTGTCTGGAGGAATGTTTCTGAGATTGAGTAAGTTAAGAAAAACATCAGTACCATGTCCCTTGGATCAGTACCACCTCTTTTGGATTTCTCCAACAAGTGCTTTGCACTCCGAACTGCATGTTCAGCTAAACCATTGGCTGTGGATACTCAGGACTACTGGTGATATGAACAAAATCCCAAGACTTAGCAAATTTCCTGAACTACTGACTAGTAAACTGTGCACCATTGTCAAACATGACTTTGTGTGGACTACCACGGACAGAAAAATGTATCTTCAATTTTGCAATGACAGTGCTGGAAGTCAGAATAGGAAGTAGGTCAATTTCAAACCAATTTCAGTAAGACTCTACTAACACCAAGTAATGTTGATTATTCCATTTGAAAATACCTGCAGCAACTGTTGAGCATGTTAATTCAGGAATTTGGTGTAGATGAAGTGGTTCTTTCTGTTGATGCAGTTTGGTGCTGTTGCAAATTGAACATGCTAGAGTTTCCTTCTCTATATCTTTGGACATGGAAGGCCAAAATACAATGCCTCTTGCCCTTCTTTTGGTTGAATCAGCACCTGAGTGACCACAGTACAAGATGTTGATGTATTTCTGTTGTAATGCTTTAGGAATTACCACTTTTGGACCTTTCATGATGATTCCATCTTCCATCATGAGTTCGTCTCTGTAAGGAAAATACTGTTTCAGGTCATAAACTAGTTTGTCATGTTGGCCATCCTTGACTGATAATGTTTGTCAACTTCTGGAGAACTGGATCTGAAGCTGTGTGATTTCTTAGTTCATCAAGCCTTGATGATGAAAAATATATTTCTGACTTCCATCACTTCAAAATCTGCTTTTTCATTTTCATGCTGTTCTGTTGCTTGTCTGAGTACATGTGACAAAGCATCAGCAAGGTGCAAGTATTTGCCCTTTTTGTAAACAATATTGAAATTGTACTTTTTGCAGTTTTAACATCATGTGTTGCAATTGAGCTGTGGCTGCATACACTGGCTTTTTCAGAATTGTCACTAGTGGTTAGTCAGTCCCTATTTGGATAGGTCTACCATAAATATAACCATTGAACTTTGACCATATGAACACTAATGCCAAAAGTTCTTTCTCTATTTGTACAGAATGCAACTCTGTGTTAAAGTTCTTGACACATAACCGACTGGTATGCCTTCTTGAAGACACGCTGCATCAAGGCTGTACCTTGAAGCATCACAAGAAAGAGTTACAGGTTTGCGAACATCATAATATCTCAATGTGGGTGGACTCGTAATTCTCTTCTTCAGAATATCAAATGCTCTTTGGTGTTTTTCTAACCAGGACCAGTTTACATTTTTGTGTATCAGTTCATATAATGGTAAAGAAAGCTCACTCAAGTATGGGATGAACTTTCCTAAATAGTTGACCGTAACTAGAAAATGTTGTAAAGATGTGACATTTTCTGGAACTGGCATTTCAACAATTGCTGTTTGCATAGATAGATCTGGTTGTAAGCCAGAACTGGTAAACAAATATCCTACATAAGTAACTTCTTTCAGTTAGAATTTACATTTCTGAGGATTCAGTTTGAGAATTACTTCACGTGCATGGTTTAGAACTTTCCTTAGGTTTCTATCATGTTCCTCTTCACTATTGCCTCCAACAATAATGTCATCTACTATAATAGCACATGAGTAACCAGCAAAATTTTGTTCCATGGCACGTTGGAAGATTTCACAGGCAGAATGGATTCCAAATTGCATTCTTAAAAATCTGTATCTACCAAATGGTGTATTGAAAGTGCTTAACAATGAAGATTTGCAATTCAGTGAAATTCGAAAAAGAGCTTTTTTCATCTAAGACTGAGAAAACAGTGGAATTTGGCATGAGAGTAGCTACCCCTTCTACTGTAGGCATTGGACGGTGAGGCTTTGTTTAAGTCTCGTGGATCAGTACATATTTGAATATCATCTGAGCTTTTCTTATGAGCTACCAACCTTGATGCCTAAATTCAACATTTTGTCTAGTTCTGCTTTTACTTTACTCTGCACTGCTACTGGAATCTTCTTGCTGGTCAACAACTGGACTTACTTCATGGTTTAACTTCATGGAATATGTGACTGGAAGTTTACCAAGCTCGTCTTTGAAAATATCAGCATTTTCACTATAAATATTCTGTGTAAAACATTCATTGTTATTCATACTTACATGGTGAACCTCTTTATTAAATGAAATCAGTCCCATTCTCAGACTGTCTTTGAGGCCTAACAGTGACTGCATATGTCTTTTGACTATATAAAACTGCAAGTCATAGCTGTTTCCAGCAGAATGGCATGAAACTATTGTGCCATCAGTTTGAATCACGTTACCACAGCAACTAGTTTTGCACACTTTGCTGAATCAAGTTTCTCACCTGCTTTTACTCTAGCAAACATTTGTGCTGATGTAACATTGCACTTAGATCCAGTGTCTACTTTAAGTTCTACAGGTTTCCCATTAATTTGTGGGTCTATATTAGAAGACCAAATGTTTAGGTGATAGAACACCTAAACATCAATCTTCTAATATCGAACCACACAATGTTGAACATCCCAGGGAAACACATCCCTTGGCCACAACACAAAAAACATTACTTTACATCTAAATTAAGTGGGGGCTTCACCCCCCACCCCCCTAACTAAATATACAAACTCTGAGATTGCTCAACAGTAGGGAAATAGCAAACTCTGGCGAATGGCCAAGGGAAATCTTTCCCCGTGTTAAATCGGCTGTTGACCATTTTTTGCTTTCGATATTAGTAGATGGATGTTTAGGTGTTCGATCACATAAACATTCGGTCTTCTAATTTAGACCCTTAATTTGTACAGTACAAAATATTTCACTCTCTGCTGACAACTGATAGTCTACTGTATTAACTGTTTCATCGATTACAGAGACACCATCAACATGGAAAGTTTGCTCACTGCCCTCAGAGTTTGCTGCAGTCTCTATCTGACCTACCTGCTTCTTCAGGTACTTTCATTTAACATAAGTTTGCAGCACTTTAGATTATAAAAAAGCCTTTTAAAATTATTCCACTTTTTACATTTGTGACATTGCTGACCAAAAGCTAAACACTTTTCCCATTTAGGTTCATGACTATCTCTACAATTGTGACAGCAATGAGGTTGGGTGTGGAACTGCCTCTCAGTTTATAATTCTTTTTCATCTTAACTTTCTGCTGCTCACTATCAACATTCACAACAGCAGACACTGCACTTTTTCCATTTGTAAACATATTTGTATTCTTTTCTATAATCTCATGTATTTGGCAAATCTCAGAGGCTTTGCTCAATGTTAATTCACTATCTTGAAGCAAAATCTTTCTCAGTGCATCACTATCAACACCAAGTACAAGACAGTCTTTTATCAACGCATCTCATAGATCGCCAAATCTGCATGTTTTTGCTTTGTTTCTTAAGTCAGTAATATATGCTGCAATAGCTTCACCAGGCCTTTGATTTCTTGTGTAAAATGTGTGACTTTCCATTGTAATATTCATTTGAGGGTTACCATACCTCTCAACTGTCCAGATTTTCGCAGAATGTCCAGATTTTTGCCTCATATTTTTGGTCTACTCTTCATAAAATTTTTGATTTTCTGGATTTTTGTGGAAAATCATTGAGGATTGAATTCACTAAGTAATGACAGATATTTGAGTTTCAGACTTTACATCCATCAGAAAATGTATGGTAACACAACAGTAATATTTCAAAATTGTCCCTACTTTTTGGACTTGTCTCCTCATAATTTTTGGCTTTGTCCAGATTTTCTGTGCTAAGAGGTTGAGAGCTATGAAGGTTACACATTTGTCTAAATTTAAGTTTTAAGCACTCAGCATCTTCCCGCATTTCAGCTTGTATCACAATATTATGGTTTTCCCCCTCCCCTGCATACACAGCAGGTGCATACATAAATAAACATTCTCCTCAATGGTGTTGGAGCCAGCTAAATTGAGAAGTATAAATGCTCTTGTACATGCATCTTTATCAGAAAATGTAGTCTGTATGAAAATATATTCTTGCTCAAACACTCACCAGTTTTCAGCAATATTATTATCAAACATCAGCTGTTCAGGTCTGTGGGATCTCTCTGCGATAACACCAACATTCTTTTAAACATAGACCTGATACTTGTAATTTTGCTCAAGTGTATAACAACATCTCTGAAAATGCTTTATTTTAACAGTGAAAATACCTTGAACATTCCAGAGACTTCATACACTTTAAAAAATCTTAGTTACTGCAAAAAAGTCAGACATTGCAAAACAATTTGGACATTTTAGCCTTTTCAAACATCTTAAACACTTCAGATATTATTTCAAACACTGTAATTATTATGCCACTGCCTCGGACACTCTGAACATTGTGAACGCTATGCCACATGTTTGGCAACTAAAAATCATTTGAAATGAATTTAAGTAACTTTGAATAACCGCTGACCTGTTTGCAAGTTCACTCCTGGATATTACTCCACTTCTAACTGTGTGCCTCATGGTTTGCAAGCTACTTCAACTTTGGATCCCAT
Source organism: Protopterus annectens (assembly GCF_019279795.1). Taxonomy (NCBI): domain Eukaryota; kingdom Metazoa; phylum Chordata; order Ceratodontiformes; family Protopteridae; genus Protopterus; species Protopterus annectens. Next base: position 1,105,882,457 of record NC_056746.1, read on the forward strand.
TCTGATACCATGTTGCATGTCTCGTGTATTCAGATGAGACACTGAGGCTGGGTATGAGTTCAAGTCATTTACTATACATACACACATCAGGAGTTGTAACTTGTATATCTACTTCATACTTCATATGCTTACTGACTGATTTGTTACTTCTAACACACTCACGTGCATCTCCATTCAAGCTTACATTCACACTGACTGACTACATAAAATGACACAGATCTCGCCCATGCTCAGTAACTTATACGTATGTGCTGCCTAGCTACAGTGGCTGACTAGGTTCAATATACATACTTATCTACAATATGTACTGGTACAGGTAGCTCCTGTATAAGATTTTGCTGTGTCGCAGACCCCTGCATTTCTGACAGCTGTTCATTGGATACCAGGTCAGCATGGTACTGTTACATCTCAACCTAGTTCCCATGTTCAACCCTCATCCTCAGAACAGGCTTCTGCAGTTAAGGGGGTTTCTTCTTCCTATCATTTTCAACAAGCTTCTACGTCTCCAACAGGAGCACTAGTATTTAAAACTCCTGTGGCTCATCACACATGCTCACATGATAGGATAGGACAAGAGGTTTGGCACCTCAAAAAAATTTGGAGGGTCTACTAATAAAAAGCTTGTGCGTCACCCTTGGACCCCTGATGATTTGCATACTATGTCTAAAAGTTTTCCAAATATTAGAGAAGATCCATTAAGATTTAAGCAGGAATTAAAAAAATATAATAAAATGTTACAACCCTGCTTTGGCAGATTTAAACCAGCTGCTTTGGGTAGTTACTTCAAATGAAATAAGAAAAAAGTTGCTTGAGAAGGCTAACATAATAGATTTTACTCTCACAGAAAATGCACTAATAGACAAAAGGACAGCATTGTTAAATAAAATTACAGAAGTGTGTCAAGTTAAGACAGATTGGTCTAAGATATAGGCATGTAAGCAAAGTAAAGGGAAAGCCCTTGCAGATTATTTGAGTTGTCTTAAAGCAGTGTTTGCTAGACATTCAGGAATACCAAACCAAGAAGAACAAATTAAGCCAGCTATTGTAGCTGCATTTGTGCAGGGTCTGCAAGTCCTTACACAAAATCAAATAAAGCAAGTCTTATAGACTGGCAGGAAAAGGACAGTCCTTATTAAGTGCTGAAAATCACCATACTGACTATATCAGAATAATAAAACAGAAATAAATCTTGATCCTTTGCTGCCAGTAGATCAAAAGGGAATCTGTGTTAAGGTAAAAATAAATAAAAAAATCCTTTCCTGGTGGACACTGGCATCACTAGGTCTGTATTAAAAATTACCTTTGGTAGTCAAATACCAGTATCAAAACATAAAGTAAAGGCAGTTGAAGCAACAAATGCTACTGTTACATATCTTGTTTCAAAACCTATACCCATTTCTTTTGGACTGATTGAAGAAAGGCATTCTTTTCTTTTGAATACTAATGCACCAATAAATATGATAGGGAGAGGCCTGTTATGCAAACTGGGTTGTACTATTTAATGTACACCAGAAGGGGTGTATTTGAATGTTCCAACAGAATCAGAGGGAAAAGTATTGGCAGTCTAACAAAAGATGAGGAACAGCCTTTTAAAGGAATACAGACAATTGAAACACTGTTGCAGCAGGTACCTGCTAACATATGCGCTAAACACACAACTAAGTATATTAAAATCTGCAGAACCAGTAAAAATAAAATTGAATCCATCAAAACCTCTCCCTAGAGTTCTGCAGTATTCATTGAAACCAGAAGCAGATTAGGGAATCAAACCTGTAATTCAGTCCTTGATACAACAAGGAATAATTGTGCCAGCTAAAAGCCCTTGAAATACTCCTATTCTCCCTGTGGGAAAAAAAAAAAACAGAAAATGATACTTATAGGTTTGTGCAAGATTTGAGGTCTGTAAACATGCAATATTACAAATTGTTCCTGTGGTTCCAAATCCAGCAACAATACTGAGTTGCATTCTACCTACAGCAAAATATTGTTCTGTGACAGATTTGTGTTCAGCATTCTTTCCTGTACCCCATCCACCCTGAAAGCTGGTTTCTGTTTGCTTTTACTTATAAGGAGCATCAGTATACATGGACATGGTTGCCACAAGGATACACTGAATCTCCTTTATTATTTGCTCAAATTCTAAAAAAAAAAAAGATTTGGAAAATTTGACATTTCCATGTGTGTCTGTGTTAGTGCAATATGTAGATAATTTACTAACACCATCTAATTATTTTCAACAGTGTCAGCAGGATACCCTACATCTTTTAACTATTCTTGCAGGAAAAGGACACAATGAGTCAAAAAAAATTACAGCTATGGTCACCTCAGGTACGTTACCTTGGTCATTTGATATCTAAGGCTAGCAGGCATATATTACCATCTCATATTGAGGAAATAGCTAAAGCTCTGCCTCCAACTACTCAGTGTCAGCTTAGATTTTTATTTATTTATTTGCAGTTTGTTAACCGGGAAAGTCTACTGGGCCTAGATGAGCCCTTTTTCAATGGAGGCCCGGGGAGAAAAGCTCCATATACATACATTATGAATAAAAATACAGAGAATTAATACGGAAATCAAATAAATTTCTTACAGATGTAAACTGACAGGGATTAAAAGTTATATGTAGATACATTGTTAACAAAGACAGAGAAGTAGTATAGGACTTGTATAGAGTAGATACAAAGACAAAATTGCCAGGAATTAAAGCAAATTTTGCATAACTTAGATTTCACTTTAGCATTTGATGTAGTGGTTACAGTAGCTGTGGATTGATTTAGAATACATTAGTAGTAGATTAGAACAAGATAAGAAGATAAGCATACTGTTGTGTAAGGAAAGTTAATGCTAGTGTGGGGTAGGGCATAGAGTGAATAAATAGTACTGTGAGAGATGAGGAAGGAGGAGGCATGGTAAGTATTAGGAGGCATTTAGTTGTAAGAGGGAGAATAGATGAGAAATGTATAGGTAGATTAGTTTGAAAATATGGGAGAGAGGAAATTAAATGAAGAGGGGGTAGGGGAAGGAGTTAGGAGGGATGAGAACATCCTCAGCAATAGTGAGTGTGTGTGTGTGTGTGTGTGTGTGTGTGTGTGTGTGTGTGTGTGTGTGTGTGTGTGTGTGTGTGTGTGTGTGTGAGAGTGATCTTTCTTAGGTATGACAGAATATTGCAGACAGTGGATTTCTAACTATGCAAAAATTGCTAATCCTTTGATGGATCTTTTAAAACAAGATACACCAGAGCCCCTCTCTTGGGATAGTGAAGTGAAAAATGCATTTCAGAATTTAAAGCAAGCTTTAGCTACTGTCCCAGCTTTAGGGTTACTGAATTATGGAAAGACTTTCATTTTATTTTGTCATGAAAAAAATGGATTTGCTCAGGGGTGCTTGCACAGAAACATGGAGACAACTATCATCCATTAGTTTAATATAGTAGAGCACTTGATTCTGTTGCAAAGGGATTTCTACCGTGTTTAAGGCCTGTGGCTGCTGCTGCCTTTTTAGTCAATCTTGTGCAATCACTAGTGCTCAAGCATGATCTTACAGTAGCTGTCCCTCATTCTGTATCATAGGTTCATAGGTAGGTACTAGGCTATTGGCCCTAGGGCCTATATAATCCTAGCCAAAAAGGTACCCTGGCTTTCACCACCCAAGAAAATTATTTTCCTGTGCCCCTGTCAAGCAGAGCCACAGAAGTGATCCCCAGGGTGAATTTCCTATTTCCCATCCAACCATCAAGATTTTTCTTGAAGAGTGCTAATGAGGAGCTTTGTTTGATATAGACAGGTAGTTTGTTCCAGAGTCTGGGAAGTCTCTGGGACAGGAATCTATCCCTCCAGCATGTTCTTTCTGCTGTGGTGACAAGGTTTAGGTCCCTAGAGCTTGTAGCTCAGAGGGATTGGGATTTCTTTAAGTGGAGCATGTCCAACAGCTCTGGGTTTGACATAGCTTTGTATGTTAGGCAGAGATCGCCTCTGAGTAGGTGATATGCAACGGAGTAAAGCTGGAGTTTTTGAGATGGTCTGCGTAGGGCATCTGTTTGAGGCTGATAATCCTCTTTGTGAGGTATTTCTGCGGCCTTTCCAGTTGTTGTAAATGTCTTGTGAGGTACATACCAAAAGGGGCGTTGTACTCTATAATGGGTCTAATGAGTGACGAGTAGAAGGGAACAATAACCTCTTTTTTCCTGGATGCGAAACCTTTTGTGATGAGGTGTGCCACGTAGAAGGATTTCCCGACTACTGCGGCAATGTGATTGTCAAAGGAGAGACTACTGTCCACCTATGTCCCGAGGTCTCTTATACTTTCAGTGTTAAGTAGACTACCGCCTATGTGGTAGTTCATGGGTACAGAGTTTTTACCAAAGGGGATGACAATGCACTTTTTGGCACTGAGCTTGAGGCCATGGCTTTGACACCAGGCATCTGTCTCAGTGAGGCCCTTTTGTAGGATGTCCACATCATTAGGAGTTTTGATTATGGCTCCTAGTTTGCAGTCATCTACGAACTTCGTTAGCCAAAGACCTTCTGTGTTAGCCTGTACTTCAGAGAAGTAGATACCAAACAGGAGAGGACCCAGGACTGAACCCTGTGGTACTCCACTTGTCACTGGTCTGAAATCAGATTTGGAGTCTGCTACTTTCACAGTGTGGGTTCTGTCAGTGAGCCAGTTGGCAACCCATCTTGTGACATAGGGATTTCTACCTAGTTTAGTGAGTTTATCTATAATTACAGAGTGGGGGATGGTGTCAAAAGCCTTGGCGAGATCTAGATAGACTGTGTGAACCACCTTACCCTCGTCTACGGCTTTGGTGACTGTTTCAAAGAAGTTTATCAGTTTTAGGAGACATGATCTGCCTTTTACAAACACAAACTGGGTTTGGTCCGCTTTGGAGAGTGTGGTTTTTACCTGTGCAGCTGTGATTACAGGAACTTTGCATTCTTCCGGTATATAGATGGGCTCTTTAAAGGATGAGAGGAGGGGTAAAGTTAACACTGAACTTATCTGCCAGGATGTTGGCAATATCAGTTGGTTCTGTACATTTAGTGCCATTGTGCTGCAACTCAGAGCAGATCTGAGTGTTGCCATTGAGATTCTTGACATAGCTGTAGAATGCTTTGTGGTTGTCTTAAGAATCAGTGGTGATTTTGTTTTTGTAACTAGCTTTGGAGGATTTTATGAGGGATCTCAGCTTCTTACAGAGGCTGACCAGGGAGTTCCTCCAATCATGGGATTTTACTCTTTTTTGCAACAGTTTCTCCCTTCTGTTGAGTTTGTTTATGGCAGGGAACCACCAGATTGGCTTCCTTTTTTTGGAGGATAGCATCTTGGTTCTGTTAGGGATAGCATGATCCATGCACTCGTGTAAGTGCTTATAAAGTGCATTTGTGTAGGATTCAACATTCGTACCTCTATTGTCCGTTTGCATGGGTGTTGTGAAGTTTGCCACTTTTGTCTTGAGAAGTGTGAAGCTGGCTTTGGAGAAATTTTTTACAGTGGTTTCCCTAATGAGGATGGGGTGGGATGTGGATGTCTTGGGTGATTAGCTTATTGTCGGATCTGACCAATGAGGAATTGACCTCTGGTGTGGAACACCGGTCGCCCATGTTGGTAATGACCAGGTCTAGGATATTGCTGCCCCTGGTAGGGGTGTGGATAAGTTGATCCAAGGCATTGTAATTTATGAATTCCAGAAAACGTTGAGCAAAAGAGTTGGTACATGAGTAGTTTTCCCAGTTAATGGTAGGGTAGTTGAAATCACCCATTATTAGGGTGTTGGGTTGTACCCTAATATTTTCCAGTGTATCAAGAAATGAGGAGTGGGAATCCTGGGGCATGGTGGGGGATCTGTAGCAAGCTACAATTTGGATTGTGGTCTTGCCCAGAGTTAGTTGCACTTGGATAATCTCGGATGCATTATGCTGAGCAACTAGCCTGGAGGTGTGGATATCCTTAATGAATATGAACACACCTCAACCTTTAGTGTTTCGGTCCAGGTTAGGTGGCTGAAAGGTGTGGTATGAATTATAGCCTGGTAATGCAGGGGTGCTCTCTGGAGCCTTGAACCTGGTCCCTGTCACTGCACAGATGTCGATGTTCTCCATTTTAAGGAGTGCCTCGAGTGAGTGCATTTTGATGTTTAGACTTCTAGCATTGAGTAGCATTACCCTCAGATTTGGCTTGCTTGTATCTGTTATGGTGGTGAATTTGTCATTTGAATCTTGCCTAAAAAAGGCACTATAGGGGTGGCAAGAGCCTTAGCCAGTATCCGGAATCCCAAGGGCAGTAGGTGCAGGCCATCTCTGGCAAAGCATTGTGGTCTGTCAATCATGTCATCCCATGCAGACAGATACTGGATTCCCTTAGAATGACACCAGAAGCTTAGCCAATTGTTGAAGTCAATAATTTTGTCCTTGTACTGTGGCATCATTCTGGGTGATGGCAGGATGCTAGTCAGGGCAAGGGTCATACCTGCCTGGGCTACAAGATCAGAGAGCTCCTCCATGTCTCTTTTCATGTAGTCCAGGGAGGTACGTCTCAGGTCATTCACACCAACATGGACAATGACAGAGTCATATTTGTAACTTGTTGTGGAGTGAGCTGAGTGCATGCATTATGTGGCGGATCCTGGCACCTGACAGAGAGCTGACAGTAACTTTCTCCTTATTTAGCCTGACTATAGAGTCACCTATGACTAGATTTTTGGGTACGTTGTTATGCCTTATGGGCTTTGGTTGAGTGGCACACTGAATTTGTGGGCTATGTGTCATTTGGGTTGTATTGGGGAGTGGAGGTTACTTGCATTTCTGCTTTGGAGGTCTCTGTTGCTTGAGCAGATTTTTATTGAGAGCCTGCATGAATGTAGGTGTGTGTTTTGTGTTTCTATGTGTGTGCTTTGGTGGTATAGATTTTGAGGGAATATGTGATGAGTGTAGTGTGCTGCAAGTGTTTACCTTCTCCTCTTGACAGTCTAGTCCAGTCTTGTGTGAAGAGAGCTTTGCTTCCAGTTTGGCTATATAAGTGCATCTCTCACAGGTTGTAATGGTAGGTGGTAGGAGGAGAGGGTTGACTGTGTACATGAGGCAATTGCTACATTGCCCCAAGATGCCCAGATTCATCAGGTAGACAGGAGAAAACACTGGGAACTGACCCATAGAGATGCCTGGATAGGTGGTTATTTATTAAGTACTAAAGATTGTTTTCCTCTAGACAAGTGAGGAAAGTTGAGTGCTGTAGTAATTTGTAGCTTATTTAGTGCTTATAATGAGTTCTGAACAAGTGCTGAGCTCAAAAAAAACAGATATGAATGCTAAAACTAAAAAAACTGGCTAGTTCTAAGGAAAAATTTGAAGAGCAGACTTTATGGCACCGGGAATAGTTTAACCCTAGCTAAGCAGCGATGCATAAAGAGTATTTTTTTTTTAATATAACAGTAGCAAACGAGCAAACTGATTTAAACAAATTACCCAATTAACCAGTAAAAAAAATCTCAAAACTGAGCCCTGATTCAGCAGTCTTCAATCAGACCAGTTCTAACTGCACATTCCTGTCACTAAGGTGTAGGGGAATCTTCTCCAAAAAAGATGGCCTGGATTAGTGCTCAAGTTATACAAACAAAGCTAGATTCAGCAGGCCTGAATCTAGTGTATGCTACAGCAAAGAAGGTGCACCAATTGCAGAAAGAAACAGTTCAAATCAGCAGGCACAATAAGCCTTTAACCAGAAATTCCCAGCTCAGAAGGGCAGAATCTAGCCTCTCCTCCCACAAGGGTGCAGATCACAAACCTTCTTAATGTAAAATAACTGGCCTGAAGCCCAAGTACTTAAACCAGAACTAATACACTTTTAGAATAACAGATACTGAGCCTTCAATCAGCAATTCCCAACTTAGAAGGATGTAAGCTACCTGTCCTGCCACAACAGTGCAGACCACAAACCTTCTTAATGTAAAACAACTGGTCTGAAGCCCAAGTGCTTAAACTAAAAGGCTTAGAATAACATACAATTTAATCAGACTACTACCAAGCAGTAATAAATGCAGCATAATAAATACAACTGAGTAATTTTAAGAAGAGGCAAAGCCAAATAAAGTAATAAACTAGGAAGAAACATAAATACAGTAAAAGCAGATGAATAAAGTGTAGTTTTTTTTCCATTAAAATAAAAATTCACATCTAACTAAATATGAACGTACACTTCTTTCTAATCCATCTATTTCTCTCATACACTGCTCTGTTCTAAATCCTGCATCATTGTTACCTATTGCTGAGGATGGTAAAGAGCATGATTGTGTATGTGTGTATGTGTGTATGTGTGTATGTGTGTGTGTGTGAGAATAATTATCTGCTTTGTCCTAAAAATGACTTAAAGGACACTCCACTACCCAATGCTGAACTGGACCTATTTGTGGATGGTTCCCGTGAAATAGATCAAAGTGAAATTTTGGTCACAAAAAATATCTGTCTGCATCAGTAATGATGTTTTGCTTCAAGGAAGATTAGAATCTCTTTTGTTACCTAAAAATCAACAGTAGTTAAATGTAATTCACATAAAAAGGGTATAGATACTGTTTCAAAGAAAAATAATTTGGCAGATCAAGCTGCTAAGCAAGTTGTTAAAAGACTTTGTGCACATTTTTATAAGAGAGTATCAGCTTTCCAAGCTGAAGCATCACAGAGAAAAGTTCAGAGGTGGCTTAAAGACAGAAACAGTAAATCTGCTAATAGGTTATGGTGACATCTGGATGGCTGACTGGTGGTGTCTGCTTCCTTGCTACCTTACCTGGTAAGGGCATATCATTTACCACCCCATGCAGGTAAGACAGCTTTATTTAATCAAATTACCAAAAGTTGGTATGCCCTTCATGTCTCCTCTTTGATACTTCAGTATGTTAATTACTGCACAATATGCCTAGAACATAACATTATCAAAAATGCAAACATTAGGGCTGCATGCTTACCAATCACCCTGGGCACCTGTTGTTAATGTGCAGCTGGACTTTGTCCAAATGCAAAAAGTTCATAATTTACAATATGTATTGGTGGTGGTTTTCATGTTTTCTGCATGGGTGAAAGTTTACCTTTATCAGAAAGCAGATTCTGTAACAGTAGTTAAAAAACTGATATTTAAATTCCTCACTAAATTTGGTGTACCACTGCACTATTAATAGAGACCAGGGAAATCACTTTAAAAATTCAGATGACTGTGGATGGTTGGGACAGTGAAGACTCAACTTAGTATTAAAAATTTTGCATAGTTAAAGAACTATGCAACATTTTTAATACTAAGTCGAGTCTTTACTGTCCCAACCATCCACACTCATCTGAATTAGTACAGAGGGTGAATAGGACCCTTCAAAAATATGATTTCAAAGATTTGTGCTAAAATAAACCTTAAATGGCCAGATGCACTTCTCTTAGCACTAATGAGTATGAGGGGTACATTAAATAATACAGAAAACTGAGCCCCTATGAGATATTAATGGGGAGACCCATGGCCCTTCCAGCTACTTCCTATGTCAAATGAAGAACTAACTCTATCGGATAATGTTATATGGTCTTACTGGACAAAACATGTTCATTTATTGCATCAGTACCAGAAAACTGTACAAAAAGCACTTCCTTAACCTCCTGACCAGCCTTGTCACCAACTGTGGCCTGGTGATTGGATTTATGTTAAAAGTTTAAAAAAAACTGTTTAAGTGCAAAACAGACTTGTTGTAGCATAAAAGCTCCAAATAAATCATCTTTATCAATGAAAAAAAATCAAAGTGCAAAGGATAAATCATCTGCCCCAGTGCAGGATGAAAAGAAAAAAATCATCTCAAACAGCAGTCCATGATGAATCCAGTGACAGCAGATACTTTTGCTTTGTTTTTATTGCTGTTTCCTTTTATAAACTGATTGAGAAAAAATAGTTTCCTGCTGATTCTTCGACAATATGCTGTGAGAATAATGAGGGCATAAAATAATTAAAATATATATGATTTCTTAAATGCTATGCAACATCAGAGATTTTTATGGAAGAAATTAATAAAAAAGTTATAAAAATTGAAGATTTCCTTTGTTCTTGAAAACTCATTTGAAAATCTTGGTCGGCAGTCTCCCAGTCCTGTTCATGGAATAAACCAATACTTTACACATCCTGAACCTTTATTCTTGACTCAAGACTAAAAAGCTAAAACTCTTTCCCCCAGATTTACTATTCCTCAATGCAGGACTAGCTTAGTCCTGCACAGAGGTGGCCATTTAGGAGCAGGTTAGCAGCGTGCCACGCATGGTAATGAAGCACGCTGCCTGAACTCCTAATCTTACACAGAGCATGTAAGAGTGCAGGGGGCATGTCTGAGAGCAGAGCTCTCAGAATATACACGCCCCCGCAATGAAGAACAGCAGAAAGTGGTAAGAAATGAGCGAGACCGCTCATAGGTATCCGCATATCTCCACCAATAGTCCCCCTTGTGTACAACAGCAAAAGTATGCATAAATAAAATGAACAAACCCTTTTATTTTTTTTTAAACTCCAATTAAAGCTAACTGTAGGTGCACAGATATGCCCAATGCTTAGCTACAGTTAATGCAGCTTAAATGGCTGAGGAGGATAACAAGGAAGATATATGCAAATGAAGCAGCATAGCAATAGTGTAGTGGGCAGAGCATTCACCTGATGAGCAGGCATTCTTGGTTCGAGTCCCACTGCAGCACATTCCATTTTCCATGGCAAAGCACGTCATGACTAATATTTATGTTGCATAACCCACTAAGTAACATGTTTATGAACTGGAGTACTGCAGTAAATGCACATGTGAGTAATCAATGTCAGAATGAAAAAAGCACTAGCAAGCAGGTTTAAGCACCAATAAGCAGTACTAAGCATATTTAAGCACAAGTAAGCAAGCTTAAGCCCATTTGCATGGGGGTAAGCAATGCGCACACAGGTTAAGCAAGTCTGAAGCTAACTCACTGTTAGCATATGTAACCGAATGTTAGCAGTGCTTACCCTTGCACAAACCCATGCAATCCCGCTTACAACTGCTCAAAAGTGCCCTAATCACTCTGTATCCAACGTCCCTTATTCTGCCCATCAACAAAATAAACAACCTTGCAGGTCTTGAACCCAGGACCCTATAAACTATAGTCACAGTAGTTATCCACCAAGCCATCACAGAAAAATGAGGTATCAGCAAACAAGTCTTCACTATAGTAAACTCAAACTGAACCTGTGAAAGGAATCAGTATACAGACATATGTGCCTTAACCCACTACATAACATAAATATGTGAACCGGAGTACAGCGGTAAGGCCAGAAGACAGGTGTAATTGTAATAGAGTGTTGAAGTCCTCAATAAAACACAAGGACCCCATATAGTGTACATACACATGAATCATGTATACCAGGCATGCATATAAGGTGTAATGAATAATAACATAATGCCAAAAAGGAATTATAATGCAAAGTCTAATGTAAGCAACCCTAAGCATTGCACAGGCCAGCTTAGGAGGTGTAAGCAATGTGTAGGCCAGCTAACTCACTGTGCCCAGTGTTATACCCCTTTAAACAATGCCAACTCTAGGTAAGCAGGTCTGCCATTATCCTAGCCTTTTCAAAACTGGCCAATCACAGAAAAGGGCAGGAAATCAACCCTACTTAAACCCATGAGGTGGGAATACATCTCATAATTGGTTGTAGCATCCCCTTGCAGGTAAAATGGCAGTAAGGGGAGAAGGTGTGCACTTTCGGGTACAGCGCTGGTGCATCCAGGAGTCCAGAGTCATGCCAGGACTCCTTGTCAAAGACCATAATCAGAGACTGCTGCATGGCCAGTACCAGGGCTCCCAGTATAAGGCGGAGGCCTGTGACTGTCTCGCCTGTGACCTCACCAGTGCCACTGGCATACGCCGAACTGGTGAGCAGGTCAGGCATCACTCTGCTGACCTGAAGTGGCATAAGGGGGACCACTTGGACCAGTGGATCAAAGAGGCTAGAGCGGCAGGGGATGTTCCAGTTGTGTGTAAGTATCACCCCAGTATGTGTGTAATAATTGCCAGCTCAGGTATATCATGGATAGGTATGGCTAAATATTCCTCTTATGTCCCCCACAGCTGCAATGGAGTAGGCCGCGAACCAGGAGGCCCACTCAGTCACCTGGCAAGGTTGCGATGCGAGGCAGGTCAGTAATACTCATGCATTTACTGTCATAGGAAATAAAACTAAAAGTAGTAGTACATTAATTGCCTGTAAAAAAACTGTATTGTTCAAGGCAAGTACTGCATACACTAGAGAATATGGTAGGAAGAGTCTCATATAATTTGTATGCAAATACAACTGTTATAGCCGGACAATAAAGGTATAACTGTTGGACTGCATGTGTATACTCTGGTATCATATGGTAATGTAGATTTGCAGTCATGTAATAGTACTGTTGTATTAAGCACTGTTACCCACACTGTGCACCATAAATTTAATGTGTAGGAATGCCTGTATATGACAGGTGTAATCCCCAGAAGCCATTTAGTACAACTGAGAGACACATCCCTGATCAGTATCAGTAAGAAACTGAGGTCCCTCATGAAATCATCCAAGGATAACTTTGAAAGAAAAATAGCTAAGGATTCAAAAGATAACCACAAAGCCTTCTTTAGCTATGTTAAAAATCTAAGTGGCAACTCCCAGATATGCACTGAACTAGTGAAAAATAGCACAAAATATACTGAAACTACTGATATTGCCAACATCCTGGCAGATAGATTCAGTGCAAAATTCTCCCCCCTCTCACCTCCAAAAGGGCCCACAACAATACCAGAAAAGTGTAGTGTCCCAAAAGTCACAGACGCACAGGTGAAAACAGCCCTTTCAAAAGCCAAAAACACAGCATCAGTGGGACCAGATGGTGTCCCAGGCTGCGTCTTGCACGAACTACAGAACAAACGAATCCCCCACCTAAACACGCTGGTCAACCTCAGCATCTCCACAGGCTACGTGCCCATAGAATGGCACACAACAATGGTTATTCTTCTCCACAAAGGAGGGGCCATAACTGACCCTGGTAACTATCGCCCCATAAGCCTGACTAGCCTGGTCTGTAAGGCTATGGAGCGTATCATCATGGAACTCATTAACAAAGACATTGGGAACCTCCAAACACTTGACCTGATCCAGTTCAGCTTTGTTAAGGGCAGATCATGCCTACCAAACCTGGTTGACTTCTTCGAGACAGTCACCAAGGCCATAGATGAGGGAAAGGTGGTTCACACAGCCTATCTTGACCTCGCCAAGGCTTTCGACACCATTTCCCACTTGGATATTACAGAAAAACTTACCAACCTGAACATATACCCCTACATCAAGAGATGGGTTGACAACTGGCTTACAGACAGAACTCGCACGGTAAGAATAGCGGGCTCCTGGTCCGACTCTAAACCACTCACAAGTGGTGTCCCACAAGGCTTGTTCCTAGGACCCCTACTGTTTGGTATATACTTCTCAGAAGTACAGGCAAACACAGGAGGACTATGGCTAATGAAGTTCGCCGATGACTGCAAACTGGGAGCCATAATTGACTCTCCGGCTGACACGGACATCCTCCAAAAGGGCCTTACTGAGACGGACACCTGGTGTCAAAGTCATGGCCTCAAGCTAAATGCCAAAAAGTGCATAGTCATCCCATTTGGGAAAAACAAAACACCCACGAATTATCACATAGGTGGCAGCCCCCTTAATACAGAAGAGGTAATAAGAGATCTGGGGACCCAGGTAGATAGTAATCTCTCCTTTGACAATCATAGTGCCAAAGTAGTTAGGAAATCCTTCTATGTGGCCCATCTAATTACTAAAGGGTTCTCATCTAGAAATAAAGAGGTCATAGTGCCCCTCTACTCATCACTCATTAGACCCATCATAGAATACAATGCCCCATTTGGGATGTACCTCACAAGACACTTCCAACAGCTGGAAAGACCACAAAAGTACCTCACCAAGTGGATTACTGGTCTCAAACATATGTCCTATGCAGCCTGACTGAAAAAACTTCGGCTGTACTCAGTGGCATATCGCTTACTCAGAGGTGACCTCTGCCTGACTTACAAAGCCATGTCCAACTCAGAATTGATGGACATGCTCCACCTAATGAAATCCAAGTCACTGCGAGCCATGCGCTCTAGTGAGCTAAACCTCACCACAACAATAAATAGAACATGCTGGAGGGATAGATTCCTGTCACAGAGATATGCTTTGGAACAAAATTCCAAATTACATCAGGCAGAGCCCCTCGCTAACACTCTTCAAGAGAAACCTTGACGAGTGGATGGGTAACAGAAAATACACCCCTGGGATCACTTCATTGGCTCTGCTTGACAGAGGATCAGTTAATTAATTAATGGGGCAGTGAAAGCTGACACACTCTGGCTAGGCTTATAAATGCACTCAGGCAGATAGCCTAGTACCTACCTATGAACTTATGAACATAGACAGTAAACAGGGAAAATGTAGACAACAAAACCTGAATAGCACAAGCAACTGAGATGTGAACTGTTGTTTTTTTAGCACACACAGCCATGGTTAGAATCCTGCCAGTGGTAGTAGTCTGCATACAGAATCATACCCCACAACTGTACAGATATGTCTAGAATGTCCTGTAAAGTGGCCTATATCTGTTGCCTATCAACCTGTCCCCCTGGGAAATCAGTGGGATGATCCCAGACGTATAGGCAGCAAACAGGAAATACAACTGAGTGACACACATCTATGAGAACAAAGCTGGCACACTATCAACTCCCCAATACCTTATGAGACTAAGAAGCTATGTATGTCCCATTTACACCCCAACTTATCAAGCTGTGATCAGAGTGTGTACAGTAACAGAGTGAGATGTATGTGCATAATAGTATTGTGGAATCTGGTACCATGTGTGGGAACATTCAGATAGTGCTAATAAACGTTTCTCCCACAGGTCTGTCAGATACCAACACTGTGCCCAGAAATACAAGCATGATACCCAGTACTGGTACTGTTTACATTGGTATTGTATGCCACTGCAACTGATGCGGTTGCTCTGAATAATGAGGTATTACACATCACTGTTGCCCACACTGTCCTACATCATATAACTGTCTAGGAAATCTATATAAGAGTGTTGTAATACAAGGTCAGAATACAAAAGCACAGGGGATTAATAAGACAGAAAGCAAATAGGAGATATACAGCAATATCTATATAGCAGACACAACTGTGATGGACAGTGTTTAAGTTGTAGCAGACACAGCCATGGTCTGAATCCTGGGAGTGGAAGTAGGCTGCATACAGAATCATACCCCACAACTGTACAGATGAGGCCAGAATGTCCAGTATATGGGCCCATATCTGCTGCCTGTCCACCTGGTAAATCAGTGGGATGATCCCAGATGCTTAGCCAGCAAACAGGGAATACAAGTGATTGTCAAACATCTATGAGAACACACCTGTCACTGTAGCAACCTCTGAAACTGTTAGGAGAGTAATATTTACACTCCCATGTTGTCCTATCTACACTCCCATGTTGTCAAGCTGTGCCCAGAGTGTGTACAGTAACAGAGTGAGATGTATGTGCATAATACTAATGTGTAATCTGGAACTTTGTGTGGCAACAGTCAGGTAGTGCTAACAAACATTGCTCCCACAGGTACGTTGGATACGAACAGTGTGCTGAGAAATAAAGACCATTATAACCTGTACTGGTACTCTTTACTCTGGTATTGTAGGGAACTATGAGTGTTGCAGTTTCTCTGAATAGTAAAGTATCACTGATCACTATCACCCACACTGTGCTACATAATATAACTGTGTAGGAAAGCATGTATATGTGTGTGTCAGGTCACTAAAGGTGGAAGAGGGCAATATCCTAGATATGTCCTGGCACACCAGCATGTGGTCAACACATGGGGAGAGTCTGTGCACAAAGAGTTGGATAGCTATGTGCACAACATCAACCCGGAATCTGAGAGTATGTATAGAAACAGTTAGTGTTAACAAATATTCCCTCCACAGGTATACTAGGTAAGAGGTGTATACTGCAGGTAAAACCAGTTTATGTATAATGATAACAACAGCCATACCACTGTCCAAACTAAGGCTGTAGGGTAGTGAAGTAAGACTTGTAAGGTACAGATAATAGCACTGATTAAGAAAGTAATGTGGACTACAGGAATATACTAGTTGTTAACTGACATCTTTCTCTCCCCCCTACCATATCTCCAACAATAATCAACATACCCACCCCAACTGGTATGTAATGACAACTATGTTCCAATAATGTCCAATTTTTTGATAAATATTTTAATTGTTCCCATGCATGTGCTATATTTAATTATTCCAACATTGGTGGCATGGTACCATCAATGCACCTGCATGCTGTTCTTATTACCACTGTGGTCCCATATATGCATGTGCTCTGTTTGCTATGCAACTGTTCCGTATCTGGTGTCTGGGTTAATGAGAATATCTATGCATGCTGTTATACCTAACCTTGGAATGTATTGACTATTACTAACCCACATATGATGATGAAATCTAAACACTATAGCACGTTTGGGAAGGCCGGTCCCAGTGGACCCACCTGTCCCACCTCAGCTGGCCATGGCACCGGGCACCAGCATGTCTGGGGCCCAACCCAGGACCTCTCTGTCCGTTGGTCCTGCACCACCTTTGGGTGGAACCATCTCAGGGGATGGGGCTCACCCCCTGGGAGTGGGCACGGACAGGCACCTGTCACCCGTCACCAGGTAGGGGTCGTGGTGCGTAGAGAGATCAACCAGCAGTTTGGTGATCTTCTATGCCAGCTCGAGGGCCATGTGTTATGACTAGGGGGTCAGGCTGGCTCTGCGACTCAGCCCCCAGCACAGCCACCTTCGGGGCTGTGAAGGTGCAGTGGTGACTGCCCATGGGTGGGGACCTCAGTCCCACTGTTTCCACTAGGGGGCTCATGAGCTTCCGATTTCACAACACCCCTCCCCATCAAGGCGTTTACCCCCCATGTGTCATATACTGCCCCTGTATGTGTCTTGTTTGTCTTGTCTGTTAACCTACCCAACCTACCTCCCCAAATATACCTACTACCCCTCCCCAACATCCCAGTCAAACCTGAAAAAAAGGGCAATCTGTTCACACAAAAAAATCTTGCCCCATACATAGCTGTCCATTTTGCACACGTGTCCACTGGACACACGTAATCTGGTCTAATTGGCATCACAACTTATTATTTTTGTCCCGACCCCCTCCCAGAGTTTGAGTGTCCAAATCTACCTCTAAATTCAGTGTATATGCACAGCTGTTGCTGTAGAAGAAATGGGCAACTATGGCTCTTCCCTACACCCTTCCTGCACATCCCTAGCTAGTTTCCCTACTGTATTTCCCTCTTTGTGCCCCTTTTTTCACCACTTTCCTATCAACCCCTTTTTCTTTTCTTTTAAAGAAATTAGCATGGGGGTAAGCTGGAGTAAGCACTTGTAAGCAGCAGTAAACAAATTTAAGCCTGTTTGTGTGGAGGTAAGTAATGCCTACACTGGTTAAGCAATTTAGAAGATAACTGAGTATAACAAACTAACCGGAAGTTAGCACGGCTTAACTTTGCACAAACTCATGCAAACCTGCTTACAATTTCTCAAAAGTGCCTTAATCACTCTGTATCCAATGGCCCTTGTTCTGCCCAGCCTCTGTAAGCCTCGAATGCAGGACCCTGCACACCATAGATAAAGTGATTTACCACTAAGCCATGTCAGATATACATAACCCTGATGTATTCACAAATATATCATCCAGCCCAGTCATTCAACATTACAGTGAATGTATTCCAACATGTAGATGTATGTGCGTGTGTAAATATATTAATATCTAAACAGATACAACATATCTGTATATGTAGATACATATATATGTATATGAACATGTATACATGCAAATGCCTACATACATACATACATGCAAATGCCTACATCTATAGATATATATATATATATATATATATATATATATATATACTGCAAGTTATATATATGTAAGCAGATATATATATATATATATATATATATATATATATATATATATATATATATATATATATATATACAGGTATATATGGACATACATCTCTAGATAACAATGGGAAAATAACTAAAACATATATGTCCACATGCACCGTTAATGGGGTTGAGAGGCCTCAAACAATATACGACTTGTACGAATAGATATAGCCCCCCAACAGCCAAATACATCCACCCTGCAATATACTACCAACTGTTGCAGATCCCATAACCAGGACCTGACACAACATGGGCACAAGATGTTAACAGTACTACATCCCACCTGTATGATGTCAGGCTGGTATTTGTAAGATATCATGCAGTACAGTCTGGCTTCCATAGGAAATGTACAATGTGGAAGCTATCAACATCCCCAGGATACATATACACAGACACATATATGCAGATACAGATATACCTATATATATATATATATATATATATATATATATATATATATATATATATATATATATATATACATATATATGTATATACACATATATAGAGATATATATGTGACTACACATACACATGCAGAGATATGCACAGTAAGATACATATGTAGAAGTTGCACACAATATGGAAGAACCACTATGCCTACAGTTAACACCTTAACAACTGGACACTGTATGAGCCACCCATACAAATGACAATCATTGCCTGCAACATATACCCACAGAGAGGTCATAGGATATAACACCACACGTAGGGTTGCATGAATGGAAAACCTTTATTTGTGTACTATTACAGTTGTATATGCCATGTCATATAGCTGTTCAGACACTGACATCCATATAAACAGAGTAATGCAACTGTGAAATAGTTATACTAATACAGTAGTCTGGAAAGGTTCACAAATGTTGCTGTCCAGGCCAAACCCTTAAATAGTACAATAGCAAAGACAGACTGGGCCACAGAATACCAAACAATCAACAGTAAGTAATGGAGGTGTATAGTTCAGCAGCCTCTATCTACACTCTGTACACAATAACTAAGTGGTAAAGACTTCAGTTGACACAATGGGATGTAACTGTTACATAACAAGGCATAACTGACACTATCACAAGCACACCGACAAACAGAACAGTCTGCATTGCAGGATGCAGTAGGCCTGCATTAACCCAGTTGATGTAACTAATTTAAATATAGGTGATTTATATGCACTGTACATCCAGATACCTTAAGGCAGCTCAGCCCTGATACCCCCACATTTTGTAACAGCCTAGGTTATGTATGGTGCACCTCCCCAGACTCAGTAATACAGGGCCATATACCACTGTTACATACACTGGCCTCTTGGAGTGTATAAGGGCTCACGTGTATTGTTTAGGTGAAGCCCACACATATATGGCCCCAGCCCCACCATATGTGTGGGGGATACAACAGCAGTGGACTGACAGCAGGAATGGCAGCATGATATACTCACAGCCCACTACAGAACAACCCCTGACAGCATGTCATATGTGCAAAGCTTGGTATGTAGGTGGAGGACAGAGGCTGGAACACAGGCCCATATGTGGAAAACTGTTGCCATACACTAAGAAAGTCACTGGTGTTACAGGATAGTCTGCAACATACCCTTAGTCAGGGATTTGAGGTTAGAAACATAAATGGATGTAGCCATGTACTGATAGCACTCAACACACACACTTCCAGTGAAATATCTAGCACAGGACCTGTGTGGTGGACAGACAAAACATGATAGGCACATCTCTGGCCATCAAGAGGATAAGCCCACAGATGAGAGCTATGCAGACAGACTGTATTCCAAGGTAAACTAGTATGTACACACAAACCCTGTAACACCAGTACTATACAAAGCATAACACAACTCTACTCACACTCTGTCTGTAGTTCTGGAACCTCCTTCGAATATGTAGCTGGCCTGAGTGTGCAGGTTCTCCTGTAAGAGGTATTGCTACCTTCTGTCTGTAACACTAATGCCCACACACAGGAAGGATGTCCATCATACAGGAAAGGTAAAGGGACCACACCCACATGATATAGGGATTTATAGTAGTTGGTTGCCATGACAGTGGTAATTGGAAGTACTACACAGCAAGCTGCATGCAGTTAGTAAGTGGAGGACACTGATTGGTGCAGAGGCCATCACCTGATCATGTGCATCACCTACTAAAGCCATGCTGCAAGCTATTCAAAGCAGCTCAATCAGCTTAAGGCAAAGGCATATACTCAGCATTCATTCACAACACATCATTCCCACAACAGTATGTGAAGTATATATACATGTAATAGAATGTGGTACCTGGTCCATAATAATGGGATAGATGATGTGTAATGATTTATATGTGTCATCAGGTATTGTTGTGATGATGCCCAACTGATCAACTGCTATGGACAATAGTGTCTGTCCCTGTGGGTAGTGGGCCATTGCCATTAACTGTGCAGGTAAGCACTGACTGACAAGATGTAAGCCATCACAGGACACAGGTGGACAGTGGTCTCACCTTCAATAACCACATCGCCACAACAGTCAGGAAATCCTTCTATGTGGCACATCTCATCACTAAGGGCTTTTCATCCAGAAAAAAGGAGGTCATTCTCCCACTGTACTCATCCCGCATTAGACCCATTATAGAATACAATGCCCCATTTGGTATGTACCTCTCAAGACATCTGCAACAACTGGAAAGGCCGCAGAAATACCTCACTAAAATAATCATAGGTCTAAAGTAGATGCCCTATGCTGACCGCCTTAAAAAACTCCAGCTATACTCTGTTGCATATTGTCTACTCCGAGGCGATCTCTGCTTAACATACAAAGCCATGTCAAACCCAGAGCTGTTGGACATGCTACACTTAAAGAAATCCCAATCCCTCAGAGCCACACGCTCCAGGGATCTAAACCTTGTCATCACAATAAACAAAACATGCTGGAGGGATATGTTCCTGACACAGAGACTCCCCAGACTCTGGAATAGACTGCCCATACATGTCAAGCAGAGTGCCTCTTTGGCCCTCTTCAAAAGGAACGTTTGTGATTGGATGGGAAAAAGGAAATTCACCCTGGGGATTATCTCAGTCGCCCTGCTAGACAGGGTCCAGGGAAGTAAATAGTGTGTGGAAAAAATAGCCAGGGAATTGTTATGGCTAGGCTTGTATAGGCTCTAGGGCTGATAGCCTAGTACCAACCTATGAACCTTTGAATCATAGTGTGTGTTGTGTAATGGGAAGTATGTATATTACATGGCCAATAGCTGGTGGTGGAAGTAATGCCATTATGATGGACACGTGGGACCCACGGCCCACCACTGGCAGGATACTCAGGTTAATCAGTAATTTATTTATTTTTATTTTTATTTTACATTTGTTAACTGTCCATTTTGGGCCCGAGGAGAAAAAAAGCACTACACAATACTAAAACAAGTTAAAAAATGTCACACAGTGCAGGAACACAAAATTATACAATACTATAGAACATACATTATACAATACTATAGAACATACATTAAACCTGCTACAAGTTATATAAACATAAGCAATAGAGTTCAGTAATGTAGCATGCAAGAATACCATAGGTGTTTAATAGGGTTACCTGCAATTGGGTCCTACATATACTCCCCCTAATGTCAGGCCGTGTTCATATGTGGCACCTGTCTGTGCTGTAGCAAGGCAGAACAGTGCAGGAATGTGTTGTGAGATTGTGGACCTGATGTCTGAATGTACTCCACATATTGGTATGCATATGTGTACATATGTCACATATATAAAGATATATATATATATATATTATATATATATATATATATATATATATATATATATATATATATATATATATATATATATATATATATATATGTATATATATATATATATATATATATATATATATATATATATATATATATATATATGTATATGTATATATATCAGCATGTATGCCCACAAATATACAGATACCCATGTGTAGACATATATATGAGCACATACATACAACATCACATGTATAGATATATACCTATATGCACATGTCTACATATATACAAACACACACACAAACATATATGTATGTAAAGACATGTCCTCTATATTACTACCACAGTGATGCGTGATATGTGCGAGGCACCAGCACACATAGCAATAAACACAGATATCTACAGCTGGCAGTGTGTGCAACTTGGATGGGTATGTCACATGTTAGCCCCTTGTTGGGACCACATTGCCCCGGTCTGTGAAGTGTGCATTGGGAATATGGGGAAGTATGGCAGGTATACTTGTGAAGGTGGTCAGGGTTGGTAGATATTAGAGGACAGTTTACAGGGGTGGTATGTGACACATGTGATGGGTAAACACCCTGGATGGTGTGTGTGATCTGCGATGTGGATGCTCCATGGGCCCCAATATGCGCACAATGGGAACAAGTCTCCCACCCATTGCTTCTCACAATGGCCGTCCATGTCCTGAAGGTGCCTGGCCTGAAGGCTGAGCAGGAGGAGCATGTTGGCCCTGTGAATGTGTACTGGGTGCCTCAGACTGATGTAGCACATCCCACATGTGTCTGTGGAGCCCGGTATGGAACAGACCCTAGACCTGACCTCAGGGGATAGGAAGATGTCTGTGTGCACCCCCGGGGTGGGGACAACATCCCCTGGGTTGGTTCCACCTGATGGTATTGCTGGACCAGTACATGAGGAGGCCCCAGGTTGGGACACATATGTGATGTGGCCAGGTATCATGGGCAGATGGGTTTGGAGAAGTGGTTATATAGAACATATACATGTTGTTGTGTCACTGTTATAGGACATATGTTGGTAGTAATAGTCTACACAATCCCAGAACATGTCCAACAGCATGCATATATATCCCCAATAACACAGAATGTCAGATGTGCAGCAATCCCAAAGCAGCCATACCACTGGCATATATGGAACCATAGTGGCCCTGACAATGGCATGCAGGTGAATAGTCTGTAACAGGCCAGCAATGATAGTGTCCACACAGGGAACATGGCTACAAACACATAGCAGAAAGTGTGGTACAATACAATATCTGTTCCACTGGTAGGTAAGCTGTAGCCATACCTAATGGGTTGTGTGTACAGTTTGTTGAAGCTGATATGGTGGGGGGGGTGACAGAGATGCGTATTACGAACTGTGGTAACCTTGCTGTATGAGTTGCTCTGACCTGTTTCCATCTTTATGTCTTTCAGCCAAGATGTCACATGCATGCTTGCCTACCTATTCAACAGTAGAGAATGATGTGCTTATATCACACCTGATTCAGCACTACCCAGTGTTGTTTGGCAGGGTTGCCCATGAACAGCAGCAGCAGACTGTGGAACAATCTAGTCCACAGGATCAATGATATTGGACTACACAATCGCAGTTATGAGCAGGTCCGGCATCATTGTACTGACCTGCTTCACAATGCTAGTCAGCATGCTGCTGCAGTCCAGGGGGATGACCTCGCCACAGGGGTGCCATGCCATCCATCCCCCCTGACACATGTGGAGGAGCCCCTGGCCAGCCTCATGGCACCTGCCCATCTGGCCAGCCACCAAATGCTGGACACCTTCATGTAGGTGGGTGTCACCCACACACTGGCCTAAGAGCATGCAGGTAAGGACATAGGGCACATCAGTAGACCACTGTTGTGTATACATCTGCATTGGTACAGGTAGATCATGCATATCTGACATGTCATAGATATATTGTGTTGCTGCATTGTAGTGATAAACAGATGTCCAGATGTGGTAGTATTGTGGTAATGTACCATTGATGTATTGTAATACTGCACCCACTCTGTAGCACTGCCACAGGTGTGGCCACTTACATTGGATCTCTCACCCTCTTGTGTAGGTCCCTTCAGGATACCACCAAGGCAGCAGCCTGTAGCTGGTGAGTATGTTTTATGTAGATGCTTGCCAACACACTGGGCATGTAATGGTGATGGTATATTCCATGCACACATCTAATATACCTAGCCTGAATGCATGCTGTACATGTGCATGTATTGTTGCTGTTAAATGCATGGTCTCACAGGGGTGACCATGATGGGGTATTGGAAGGGTATGTCAGACACTTGCATTATAACTAACATCCTGTCATTGCTGAATGTGTCCACAGGGAGTAACATACTGGTGGTAGACATGGCCTACAGTAGGGACATATTTGGAACAACATCCATATATAGTACGACACCTGTGTATATACTTGTAGGACAATGGCAACTGCTGCAGAGATACACTATGGCATAAGGCATTACAGTAGTCCACATTATCAGCTGGGTCTAGGCTGCAACATGTGGTGTTCAGTGTATGGGACACTGCAAAGTGACACACGTGCAGGGCATACTTGTCATACATCTGCATAAAGGCTGAAGGAGGGGGGTTCTTTCAGCATGATACACCAGTGCACTACAGCAGGGATCCAAAGGATGGTAGGAATGGCTCTATCTGCACATAGTCAGGTTCAGGACCCATGGCAGCCTTAACCCTACCCACACAGCAATAGTGATGGCAATGTGTGAACACCATGGGATGTGCACATGAGTAGACCTTGCAATCATGCAGAATAAGGGGACATGTGTAGGGCAGACTGAACATGCACTGGCAAATGCAGATGGCCCATGCTGGTATACTCCTGCCAGGAGTAGTGACTGCTGCAGTACACACAACAAGAGGTGTGAAAAACTGCCATGATAAGGGTATGCACACATATGCCCACGTGGTGTGTATGCATTGTGGTCAGCAGCTGCACACCTAACACATTCTGTAAACACTGCATGGTAAAGTACAGGACATATGTCATATATCGGGCTTGTGTACTGCTAAGATATGTGGTGATGTAGTCCCATGGCAGATCAAGGATGGTCTAATCAATAAAGATGTGCACACCGCCCATAGCCACGGTATGCTCTGATAGTTGTCAGTGTAAGAGTATTGGATTGGTCATACATGATCTGCTGATGTTGACAGCTGTAAATCAGGCATCAGACATTCACCAATGACAACTGTCCACATATTATCCCAGGTATGTGTTGCTGAAAAACATAGGGGCTGTGAGAAGTAAAGCTGGCATAACTGACACAGTATTACACATTCTGCAATGGGCTGTACACCTGTGAGTTGTGGTGCACATTACATGGCAGGGTGCAGAACATGTGCACAGCAATACTGTGTACATGGGTGCAGTGGTATCCAGGGGAAGGGGCATCACCTAGTGACACAGCACATGCATCACACACATGTATACTGTTCCTAGCATGGATTGACTATAGCTGAACTGCATGCTGTTCTGTACCATATGTTCTGCATGTTGATGGATGGGTAATAGGAGGACTGTGTGTACTATCATTGTGCAAGCTCACCTGTACGTGTGTTTATGTGCATCCTGGTGGTTAGTTAGTTTGTCTGCAGGGTCACTCTGGTGAAGTGGAGGGAAGTAGATGCATGTAGGATGCTTGTGTGCATGTGTGTGTTTATGTGGGTGGCCATTTATGCACATGTGAGATTGTGGAGTGTTCATACAGCTCTACCTCCCTTTGGGACCATGCAGTACATGGACATGGACTGCTACATTACACACCAGGTATACCTGTCATGTGTGTAATCACAGGACAACAAATAGTATAATATGGCCTGTAGCATGGAACAGGCATCCAGAGGGAAGGTAGACACCAGGTACACCCTTAATATCGCAGTCAGCAGAGAGGTCACCTATAACCCATGTATGCAGTACTACAAATGCATTGGGGAAGTTCTATTCAACACCAGGGAGTGTATCCAGATATTACAGTTGTCACATGATAGGCTGAAGGAGCAGCATATCTGGCATGTACTGAGCATTACATACACATGACACACCAGTGCAAGATATTATGGATACAACATAGTAGCATAGTAGCCCACACATGTAGGGGCCATGCACATCATGTCTGGACATACAGAGGGTGTATACCAAATGACAGCAATGAAGCCATGTAAAACTACTACACACAGGTCAGGCAGGTAAAGTAGCCACTGGCCTTGTGTTGTGGCTGCTTGTGTGGGCATTTAGAGGACTGAGATGTTAATGAGTGGTGTCAATGTGTGTATGTTAACAAGTGTGATGCAGGATGGGGTAACACATGGACATATATACATGGGACTGTCTGTAAAGCCATGGACAGGTAGGTAGTACGGAGATGTGTGTGTGTGTGTGTGTGTGTGTGTGTGTGTGTGTGTGTGTGTGTGTGTACTGTTATGCAATGCTGTACAGGTTTTAAAGTGTGTTTATTGATTTCCCCCATAGGTGGCAAGGTGGGTCAGGGTCCCTCCTGCTTGCACTCTGATGTTGGTGTCCATACAGATGCTGAAGATGATGATATTAATGTTGAGGCAGAGGTGGGGTTGTCAGGGGCTGACACTGCGCCAACATTTGACATCCCCCTCTTAGCCACTCCAACCCCTCACACAGTTTCAGTGCCTATACACACCCCATCACAAGTGGCCATAGCGAAGGGACAGATGACGTTCAGTGGCAGTGCACAGGACAGTGTGGTAACCATGCTTACAGTGTCTGGTCACAGCAGACATAGCCGGATGTCTGGCAGGCCACCACATAGGCAGATGTCCCAGGGTGCTCGTGGCAGGGCCGCTGGACATCACTCCCCTGGCAGAGGCGACATAGCTGGTACCAGCAGAAGCATGTTTCAGGCTGTCATAGCGGCGCAGGCACATATAGACCATTACCACAGACAGTGCTTAAGGATGCAGAGGGCTGCTCTCACATCTTCAAATGACCAAGCCCGTGAACTGGCTGGTGCCATCCGTGGCTTAACTTGAGTTCATGGATAGACAGTCTGGTGAGATGATGGCCTTCATCGACTGTGGTCTGTCTGTGCTTGAACGTGTGGTGGGAGTGCGGCGACAGCTGTGTGGATGTAGGTCAGCAACACCAACAGCTGGTAGTCAACATGGACATGCTAAGACAGCAAGCGGCTCCTGTAGTGGCAGTAGCAGCCCTGGCAGTGTGGGGGTGTGCTATCTATACCACACCACAGCAGGCCATGCACACATGGCCCTGGCCAGTCCCAGGAGGGACCTGGTACCAGTGGGCAAATGTCATCAGCAGGTGAGAATATCACATTGAGGCCTGTACCTGGATGTGCCCATGGAACCCATGGCAGGCACAGTCCACGTGTCCATGGCTGGAGGCAGTGAACTGCACACCCTGCCAGGTATGGTCTGCAGCTGTCCATAAACACCTGTGTGGGGCAGCCACATGGCAGAACTGTGTGCATGCATACCCACACACCATGCAAACAGACCTAGGGCAACCCCATGCCTACACACACTACATCACCTTGCCCAGCTCCCAAGAGTACACCCCTCACCCACACACATGGTGTCAAATGTATGGCCCACCCTCAGCTACTGGCAAACCAACATCACACCTTGTGCATATGATGATACCTGTGCCACATCCCTGTCATCCATACCATCAATGCAGGCACAGGCTGATATGGTTCTGATGCACATGGTGACTGTACTACAGTGTACCACAGTACAGCAGTGTAACATGTTGTAGGGAGTAGGGTGTAATGCATATTTGGTGAGTAGTGTAGCCATCCAGCAATGATGCCTTATAGCTGTTAGTAACACTGGTTGATTGCAGTCCCTATAATGTTATCCATTTGTGTTGTAGGTGTACATGTGCCAGCATGAGGATGGTCTGCAGTCATATTCCACAACAGGCTATGTCACTGTGGTGACACCGTGGCTGTGACATATCTGGGGTACAGTCAAACACATTTCACAGGTTCCTAAACCGGTTATTGTCTGTGCCACATGAACAGGTGGCCCACTGAGGTGTGTATACCCTGCAACCTGATGTAGACCCATTCACATACACGCACACTGTTACTTGGCAACACTGGGACTAGACCCCTACCTGGCTATGTAGTGATAATGAAGTGTGTTGCTTACATTGCACACACCACACAGTGTTTAGGATGAGGCATGTTCCAGGTTACATGTTACATGCAGAACATCCCCCGACATGTACAGTATGCTAATGGGGATGTAATGGGTGTATTTGGACAATACTCAGTATGACATAGTGTCATATACACATTTACAGACACATAACAGCCAGGCACACATTTGAGATACCAGGACCTATGCTGCTAACTAACTTGACCGTGTCTCCACTGTGTTACAGGTAGGCTGAACACATCACATGCATAACTGGCTTGGATTGTGGTAACAGTTACCTGTATGGTTGATGGTGACAATGGTAGCCATAACGTGGTACACGGGACATATACTGGGTGTACCTTGGTGTAATAACAGTGTACACAGCACCCACATCCCCCCAATGGATATTGTACTCCCTGAAACCCATGATGACACTCTGCCATACCCACCATCACACATTGGCTGTGACTGTGATACAACCCATAGTATACCCCAACATTGTACTACAGGGATATGCATTTCATGCACATGCCACACGTGTAGTAGGGTGTTGCATTGTCATGCCTCACCTATGGGCAGCAACAACACTATCTGTACTACTGTGTGGCATGGGTATTGTAATAGGAGTCTGTGGCCTTGGAATGCTGTACCCTACAGATATATGGACATGCACAACTACACACACATGCCAGAACACAATGGGTATCCCATGCCTATCACCCCATTTGTAAAACACTGTTGTGCTGGTACTGCAATGCTCGTGTAGCTGGTATGGGGGGAATTAACAGGGTACATGTAATGTCCCATACAGCAGCAGCCACAACTGTCTATGCCAATGGGTGTTGCATTAGTTGTGAAGGCCCTCATGGAATTCCCATGTATAGGTGTGCTAACACACATACACTGCTATACTCAGTCATGCACATGTACACGTGTCAGTACAGTGGTGCATCCCTGCAGGTGGTCATAGCTGTGTACCTAGCTATTGTCCAAGGGGAGATGGGTTGTGTAGGGGTTGTGTGTACGGTGTTATCCTGTCATCTGGCAGGTGGCAGTGGGCAATCTACCAACAGGCACTACTGTCGTGACCCTCAAGGTGAGAATGACATGGATCAGCCAATCCTCCAGGTGCCTCCTGTACATGGCCACTGAGGTGATCAAGGTGACATGTATGCAACATGCATTATAACACATAGTTAGTGTCTGTGGTGGAGACCTGTACCCAGGCATGTTATGTTAACTGTGTTAGTGTAGTAGAGGTACCTGTGGCAAGTGGTGCACAGGATGACATCTCCTATATGTGCCACTTCTTACACAGCTGTGCAGACATGTCAGTGTCAATCAAGCTTAGGTTGCCTGTACATATCCCAGCTGGATACATGCCATCTGCACATCTGTACAGGGACTGACAGTCATCAGCTTGGCAAGTAGCTATGCAGTAGCATGAGTGTGTTGACAGACATCTGACAACAATAGTTATGCCATAACTACATGTCAGATGCCCTCACTGACATGTGCTGTACAGACGGTAGTCTACAGTTACATTCCACTTGATGGATCATTACCCAGTAAGGGGTATATACTGTGACACAGCTCACAGACCAGGGATACAACAGGGAGGCCTCGGTGTCCAGCCATGCTTGCAGGTGTGCCTGTTGTCAGTACTACATTAAGCACTCTGCCTGGGTTTGCACTGTCAACAGTAGTACAGATACACTACATGCCAGTGTGACAGCATGTACCCTGGGCTACTAAACCTGTATGTAACACATTCACATGGATAACAGTGCTGTACAGGCCTCATATATGTCTGTGTCCCACACATGACACTCACACCCCTTGCTACTGTAACGACAGCACATAGGTGCATGTATTGTACATGGCATGACATACACTTATTACAGGTTATCAGACTGGGTTGTGTGTCCTGGTTACCAGGGCTAAGTATCACCATTGTGCAATATAACAGCTAAGCTGATTTGCGCACTGGTAAGCTCTGCCTACACTGTGTAAGTGCCCATACATTTACCCATAGCTTAGCATTGCTTAGCTTCACGCAAACCCATGCAAACCCACTTAAAGCAGCACAAAACTGCCTTAACCACTCTGTATCTGACACCTCTTGTTCTGCCCAACAACAAAATGAACAGCCCTTGCAGGGCTTGAACCCAGGATCCTTTACACTGAAGTCACAACACTTAACCACTAGGCCATGACCACTGTGAAGACAGCTGTTGTTTTACCAATATAGCTGTCAATGCACATATTGAGTAGTATTGAACAATTGCCTTTAGTTCATAAATTGTGTAGTTCTTGTTATTAATATGACTGTTGCATCACATATGTTGTTTTATCATAATAACCTGTAGAAAGGCACTGGAAACCAGCTGGTCCACTCAACAGAAGTTTAATCCAAAATGCACATGAACACAGTGGTTTAAAAGCACAAAGCATATCAAGCACATAAACATTGTAAAAACAGTTCCCCTTACGGTTTCGTCTTACAAACTTCATCAGATAGGCATGTACTGTCCCAAAGGCCATGTTAAATACATTTTCAAATTGAAATTAACCAATAAGAAGCATTGATCAGTTAAACGATTAACAATAAAGGTTCAATTTAAATGAATTAAAATACAGAATGTATGAGATGAATGAAATAAAACCTGTAACATGAAATCAGTCTTAAAACTTTTGTAATGTAAAATGCATCAAGTAGGGTGTATTGTGTGAATTGTCCACATAAAATACTCATGTTATAAAACAATAAATATTTTATAAAATATTTTTATAAAAACACAAAACCATGTAAAAATGGTAAAATAAGGTAGCATGAAATAGCACCATCTAGTGGAAGAAGCAAGACTGATTACATAAATAAATAAATAAACTGACTATATAAAATATATAAATATTTATATAAATGTTGTTCTATAATTAATTTAATATAATAATTGTCGTTATACTGTTGTGGTTTATAATTTAGCAGACCTGAGTTTCAGAACTGGCCTCAAAGATACTATGTCATTTAACCCTGGATGGTTACTGGCATCCAATACCAATTGCCAGTATAACTCCTTGTATTCAAGCCGGGTCTCCCAGGGTCCTCCCCTGGGGTCAGTGGGTACAACTTCTATCACAAAGAATTGAAACTCAGCATTTGCACATACTTGTGAGTGTTTGAACAGGGCATTATCGTTATTTTCTTTCTTATATTGTACCCATGCTCATATATTCTTTGTTTTAACTTTCTCTCAGTCTTACCCACATAAAAAGAATCACATAACCTGCACAGGCCAATATAAACAACACCTGTGGTACTGCAATTTGCAAACCTTTTAGTCACAATATGTTTGTTTCTGCATTTTAAAAACAGGACCTCTCCAATCCAGATCTTACAACATTGAGGGCAGTTTCCACACGTGTGTGTTCCTTTCTTGCTATTCGAACAAGTGCCATAGTTTTGGTTGTGTGAACCTCCTTCTAGTATATTTGTGATGTTATGGCCTTTTTTATATACATATTTAAGTGGTTTCTCAAATATGCAGTTTAAATCTGATAACCTGGAAAACCCGTTCCATTCATTATTTATTACCGTTTTCACTAAATTAGTTTCACCACTATAAGTAATGACTAGGGCAGACGGAAATTTACCCCGGTCTTCATCAACATCACCATTAAATGTGGCCATATCCAAAGAAGGTAGAGTTTTACCCAAGATGGGAGAAAGTCTGTGAGCCCTGGCCTCTATGACTTCTGTGTAAACTTCAGATAACAAATCACCAGGATAACCTCTAGCCTTAAACATTTCCATAATGTATTTACACTCGTTCTGAAAATCCTGATCATCAGAGGTCATTCTACTAGCCCCCACTAATTGACCTTTTATTACTCCTCTTTTCTTATGTGGGGGGTGGGCGCTAGTGTAATGTAAATAGGAATTAGAAAACGTCTGTTTCCTATGTATCCTAGATTTAAAACCATTGCCAAACCTCTGTATATTGACATCCAAGTACACCAACTCAGTATTACTTATTTGATATGTAAAATGTGAAAAATGAGTAGTGTTGGTAATGTATTCCAGAAATTCCAGAAATGTGTTTTCTGAGTTGTTCCAAAACAGACATATATCATCAAGAAAGCGTCCATAAATGATCCAGTGACTTTTAAAGTCTGAAGTAAAAATGTATTTATTCTCCCAATATAAAAGAATAATGTTTACATAAATGGGGGCACAATGTGCCCCCATTACTACTCCCTTCAATTGTTTAAAATATTCACCCTGAAAGAATATAAAGTTATTCTTCAGGACCAAATCCATCAAAATTATGCAAGTAAGAAATACATTGAAGGGAATAGTGTGACTCTCAGCTAAAAATTATTCAAACCATAAGAGACCTACATTATGTGGAGTACATGTAAATAAGTCTACAACATCAAATGTGATAAAACTCTGTGTACTGCTTAAGTTGGTATTGTCTATACATCTTAAAAAGTCCCAGGAGTCTTTTAAAATGTTGGCATTGTTTAAAACCATTGTTTTAAGTTTTAGATCTATATATTTAGCTAAAGGTGCCATCACTGATCCATCAGCTGAGACAATAGGCCTAAGTGGTGGGTCCAAGGTGTTTTTGTGCACCTTGGGTATGCCAAAAATAGAGGGAACTCTGGGTTTATCAACCTTTAAAAAAGTATGTCTCCATATCTATGAGCCCCTCGAGCAGTAAATCATTTAAGCACATTTGTATTTTCTTGTACGCAATATTGACTTAATTCAAAGATAGTCTAGCATAAGTTTCTTCATCACTGAGTATGTCCAGCATTTTACCTTCATAAACAATGTGATCCATTAAAACAACCCCCCACCCTTGTCCAGTTTCATAATTCTAAGATTTTTGTATTCTTTAGATTCCTGCAAAATTTTTCTCTCCTCCATTGTTAAGTTAGGGGTCACTCTATTGTACATAAACTGTTCCCTTAACTCCTTTTCCACCAATGATTCAAAGTTTTTGAGATGGGGATGTAGAGTTGGGTTAAAAGTACTTCTCTTAGTTAAAGAGTTGTGTGTGTTTCTTCTCTCCTGTTCATTGAAAAATAATTCCGAATTTTTCTGTCTAATAAATAATTTAAAATCAACTAACAGATTCACAATGTTGGCTTTGACTCTGGGTATAAAAGTAAAACCTTTTAAAAACAAGTTAAAATGTCCTTTGCTAATAATGGTGTTGGTGTAATTAAAAGTGTTAAAACCATCGTAAGTAAAAATACAACCATCTTGTAATATTTCATCCTGAGTGTCTACCTCTAATACACCCTGTCTGGTGGTGCCCACCCCTTCTGCTTCTGATTCCCATACCTGTAATTCACAGGGTCCTTTCTCTTTTCGACCTCCTCGAGGGTGGAAAATCTAAATGGTCCTGTATGTTTAAACCTTCTTGATTATTTTCATTATTGATTTCAGGACATGTGCATCTTTCATCATTTCCCCCTGTTAGAATAGTTATTAAAATTGCTATTTGCCCTGTATACTTTGGGCTTAGGGTAATGAGTGTGATGGCTGTACTCATTTGTGTCCCTCTCAATTTTCTTATTTTCCCTCTCCTGTATCTTTTTACACTTTAATTCAATGTTATTCAACATATTAAAATATTTTTCCTTTTCAGTATCTATGCTGAAAAGTAAGTCATTCAAAATTTTGTTATTAGTGGTTTCAATCTGATTAAAATACTTTCCATCTTAGCCTCATTGTTTCTAATGATGGCTTTCATTATATCACCACCGTATCTATCAAAAGCCTTTAACAAATCCTAATGAAACTGTGGCCCTTCTTTCACATACTCTTAAGCCCTTGGGAACAATATTTAAATGTAGACAATGCTTTAAATAGGCATTATCCATCTCCCAAGTCTTGTATTTATATAACAAATTGTCCAAGTTAAAAAGCATAGTACCATAAGAGTCATTACTTGTACTAACTTGTGCTTTTTCAGTAAAATCAGTTTTTAAGTCCATAATGCCATAATTATCATAATATCAACATAGCAGATACATACGGTGAGATACATGTGGGAGGATATACACAACTGTGTCATTTACTCATGACAGGAATATGGTCATATACATATAATAGGTCTATATATGTCTACATGTACATACACATGTATACTCATAGATATGTCTGTATGCACATCTGTAAAGTGCTACATATATATGGCCATGTGTACATCTCTTCGTATGTGCATATACATACATATATATATATATATATATATATATATATATATATATATATATATATATATAGATGTGTATATATAGATATACATATATGTATATATAGATATGTCTATATAGCTATATATGTATGCACATCCTGTGTGTACAGATATGCCTAGTTATGTTGGTATATATGTAGATATCTATAACTATATGTGCATACATATCTATTCTGATATACCTACTACTGTCAATATATATGTAGATATCCATACGAATATGTGCATATGTATCTCTATCTGTATATGTGTAGACTTATATTGCTCTGTATATGTATATATCTGGGTGTTTATATATATATATATATATATATATATATATATATATATATATATATATATATATATATATATATATATACATATATATATATATATATATATATATATATATATATATATACATCTATATATGTTGATATGTATATGTATATATATCTATATAAATATCTGGATAATTATATATAGATATATTTCACCATATGTCCTGAATATGGAGTGTAGCCCTACTTCAGCCACCTATAGTCCCAACTTCATAGTGCAAGGGGATGTCAGGTATGTACAGCAGGTATATTAGTAGACTATTGCTACTGTAATAGGGATTGTCTTCACAGACATGGTGTGTGTGTGGGAGGTCACTTCTGCTTTTAACATGTGCGCCATTGGCTACTGACAGACATCCTAAGGACATCATAGTACCGTACCACTGCTTGCTCATAATGCTACTGTGGACTACAGCAGAGATATTGGCCAATATATGTGGACATTCTGACACAGTCTGGACAGTCCAGAGGTATACACAGAACCCCTTAGTGCAAGACATGCGGACCAAGCCTGAAAATGTGGATGTTAACAACCATGTAGATGGGTATAACATGTAATGACTGGTATACATTTGCCCCCATAGGTTATTCATTCACACACCCCTGTCTGTCCTGACACATAAGAACCACTGGTACAGCGGTGCCATGGCCACATACTACCCACTAGATATTGACATACATCTGTACAGCATCCCACTGCTCTGTCTGACATACATGACTGTTATGGGAGGCCCAGCAGCAGTACATCTGGCATGTATCTGGACATGACATCTCAATGGGTAAGTACACTAAGCTGCTAGGCATGTAACAAAGCACTGTGTAGGCTACAGGCAGACTGGCTCAACACTGGCCTACATTTCCTATGGGGGAATGCACATGTACCTGCATATATAGCAGGCTCTACAGGCATGTCACAGCACAGAGTAAGATACACCTGTGTGAAAGTACATAACCACAATGAATGTGAACGTAGCCACAGTCACATATGGCAAGCTAGCATAATATTACAGTATATGAACTATCTTTTCAACACCATCCTCATATCTGCCACTCACACACTAACCCTACATATACTGGGCCGCTACACAGTGTAGTCTGATGCCTGTCTGTGGTATGGGACATGTGTGTGTATGGCCCTACATACATGTAAGCCGATATGGTAACATACAGTGGAGCATGTAACATCAGATAGGACTGGACCAAGAACAATGACATCTACCACAGTCTGTACACAGGCCAAAGTACATATTACCAATACACACACTGTCGACATTCACCATAAGTACACAGA
The DNA here is from genome assembly GCF_019279795.1 of Protopterus annectens. NCBI lineage: Eukaryota > Metazoa > Chordata > Ceratodontiformes > Protopteridae > Protopterus > Protopterus annectens. The sequence goes on from NC_056746.1 coordinate 1,105,918,318, forward strand.
CCTCAGTACTGTACACACAACCACAGAATGTCCAGGTTATGTCATCAAATATAACCCCTACTATACATAACATGTGTAGCAGTCTGATATCTCGCTGGCTTGTTATCAGATATGATGTCACTAATTATGGTGTACATCACGTATGCTCCTCTTACTGCATGACATATGTACAAAGGTTGACAGAGTTTTGGCTGGAGACACATACACAGAGCCAATATTGACATGTTGCTGCGATAACCTCATACATTTACTGTTGTAACAGGGTTGGTTGCAACATATGTCCTATGAGGGATATGAAGTCAGTAACTGTCACGGCTTTCACCATCTACAGACTGCAATCCTCATGCTACCTTCTGCAGTTCACATATAGGTGCTCTGTGGGTAACACATGAAACAAAAGGCACCACACACTGGCCAGTCTGCAGATGACCCTACAGATGGGGGTTTCCTCATAAACATAGCACTGACATGGCAGGTATTAAAACATGTAGGGCAGCCATATCCACCCACACCCTGTTAAACCAACATTACTCCAAATGCAGTATAGCAGCACTTACAGTCTGTAGTTAGGTCAGGCACATCCCCCTCATGTGTGTTGCCCTGTTTCCACAGTGTACGTTGTTAGAGATAAATCCCCAATCCATCTGAGATGCTGTTTTCCAAACAGATTGAGTTCCTGCTCACAGTGAAGGAAAAGGCCCAACACCATCATGATGTTCCTAGATACTGGAGTGTGTTTCCATGCAATTGGCTATGAGAATGTTACCACAGCTATTCCACATGCAATCAGCTAGAGGAGGGCTGCAATTCATGCAGAGGCCATCAGCTGATCATGAGCATCACTTAAAATACACATGCTGCTGCCTAAGCAAAGCAGGTGTAGGTCTCCACATCCACCAGAGAGGGAGTGAAAGAGGCAGACAGAGGCAAAGACAAGTCAGGGAGGGGTGGGAGAGTAAAACCTAAACATGTTTGTGTCACACACCTACCAGCACAGGGTATCAAACCCCTGACGAATATGTAGTGCTATCACATTTCTATGCAGTTATTGAATGCACCACATAGGTTACATGTTGAGGAGCTGTCAAAACATATATGTGATGGTGAGTAACATCTGCAACAGGGATATGGTAGCAATACAGTAGGTGTGGTACACGTGCCTGTCCACATGAACGGGTGCCAGCGTCAACACAGCCACACTCTCACAGGGATGCATACACATTGACACACTTGGCAGGGCCAGGAATACAATGGTGTCTGGGATGTGCACACCTCCTACATGCATGTACAGTGACATGTGGAACTGTACCTGGGGTGTCTGGCCCATGTTGTGTACACAGATTATCATCAGATGTGCCAGTCCTGACCTCATGTGGTGGGAACTGGTAATTGACAGCAGGTTTACCCTGCACCTACATTGATAGCATACTACCGGCATTCCCTGGTGTCAGTGGCATCTGTCCATACAGGTCATGATTTAAGACATGGTATGTCCTTTCTGGGTCACATTTGATGGCACCACAGGTGTTGCAGGTGTCCAGTGGGGAAGATGGGGAAGGTGTGCATGCCTATTGGACAGATGGACAGGGTGCCATGCCCTCTGTAGCCCACTGCAATCACTCCATAGTTACTATACGTGGGCAATATGCAGTGTACTATCAACATAATGGCTGTTGCCTAGGCAAGTGTGTGTGTGTGTGTGTGTGTGTGTGTGTGTGTGTGTGTGTGTGTGTGTGTGTGTGTGTGTGTGTGTGTGTGTGAGAGAGAGAGAGAGATGGGTCGAGAGTGTTCTCTGAGTAATACTATGGTTGCTAACTTTGTTTGCCTGGCCTTGATGTCACATGTATGGGTATGGATTTGCAACCCAGCCTCTCGGCTATTTCACATTTGTTATCCCTGTACAGTGGACATTGTGACATATAATAGGGCCACCATATAAGAAATTTGCAAAACCCACTCCACATTGAGCCCACTTGTTACACACTCACAGCCACTTCCACACAGGATACGAGTTACAAACACAGACACACACCTGTCATGTCTGGGATTAGAACTCCTACCTAACTAGTTTATTACACTACAGCACTATGCAGTTATAGGACATGCCAGAGAGATTACTGGAGTACTCCTTCCCCAAAGGTGTATTTTACAATGAATGACATCAGCAGGATTGCAAAAGTAGGGCATTTGAATTGTAGTGAGTGTGGTTCACCTAAAATGCGTTGTTCCCTACACAGACAGAGATACACACACAAAAGATCCACAACCAACATGTGTGGGAATAGAACCCCTACCAGAGTTTTATATCATACTACAGCATGAAGCTGTTATAGGATGCACCACTGAGATTATTGGAGTACTTCTTCCCCAAAGATGTATTTCACAATGAATGACATCAGCAGGATTGCCAAAGTAGGGCAATGGAATTGTAGTGAGTGAGGCTAGGCTAAAATGCATTGCTCCCTACACAGACAGAGACACACACACACAAAACATCCACAACCAACATGTGTGGGAATAGAACCCCTACCAGAGTTCTATATCACCTTACAGCATTCTGCTGTTATAGGATGCACCACAAGGATTACTGGAATATTCTTTCCCCAAAGGTGTAATTCACAATGAATGACATCATCAGGATTGCCAAAGTAGGGCATTTGAATTGTAGTGAGTGAGGCTAGGCTAAAATGCATTGCTCATATACACACACAACATCCACAACCGACATGTGTGGGAATATAGTCCCTACCAGAGTTCTATATCACACTACAGCAAGAAACTGTTATAGGACACACCATGGAGATTACTGGAGTACTCTTTCCCCAAAGGTGTATTTCACAATGAATGACATCAGCAGGACTGCCAAAGTAGGGCATTTGAATTGTAGTGAGTGAGGCTTGGCTAAAATACATTGCTCCCTACACAGACATTGAAACACACACAAAACGTTCACAACCGACATGAGTGGGAATAGAACCCTGACCAGAGTTCTATATCACACTACAGCATGCAGCTGTTATAGGACACACCACAGGGATTACTGGAGTACACCTACCCCAAAGGTGTATTTCACAATGAATGACATCAACAGGATTGCCAAAGTAGGGCATTTGAATTGTAGTGAGTGAGGCTAGGCTAAAGTGCATTGCTCCCTACACACACACACACACACACACACACACACACACACACACACACACACACACACACACACACACACACACACACACATAGTTGCCATGTCTGAGATTAGAACTCCTACCTAACTAGTTTTTTACACTGCAGCAGTACGCAGGTATAGGACACACCATGGAGATTATTGGGCTGCAGCTTTCCAAAGGGTGTATGTCACAGTATATGACATCAGCAGCCTTGACAAAGTGGGCATTTGAATTGTAGTGAGTGTGACTACCCTAAAAAGCATTGCTGTCTACACAGACAGTGACACACACACACACACACACACACACACACACACACACACACACACACACACACACACACACACACACACACACACTGTTGCCATGTCTGGGATTAGAACTCCAACCTAACTAGTTTATTACACTGCAGCAGTACGCAGGTATAGGACACACCATGGAGATTATTGGGCTGCAGCTTTCCAAAGGGTGTATGTCACAGTGTATTTCAAAGTGGATGACCTCAGCAGGCTTGTCATAGTAAGGCTATGGGGAGGGCAGTGTGTGTGCATGGGCCATAACCCATTCATCTAGAGGTTGACACACCACATGCGGGCGCACACAGGGTAATATTCTGCAGGTATGTGTATACAACTGCTAGATGACTACTTCCTTGTACAGTCATGTTGCACAGCTAGCACTTGCTCCACATAGTCTGTCATGCTGACAGATACCAGTGGCTAAGATCTACAGTGAGTGACATCTGAACCTCATGTAGTTGTAGCCATTTGGCTGTGTGCTGGGTGGGACATGCCTCATAATGGATGGCCCCTTGTGACAGCCACTCTCTTCCACACATCTGTGTACATCTACTTTTGTCTTATTATAGTGTGTTGTCCTTGAATATATGCCTATATTCCTATCCAGTGTGTGCATGCAAAGCATGAGTACTGCATACTGAGGAGTGTCTGCACTAACATCTGCAAATGCCAGATATGTCTGGTCCACTGTTGTTTGCAGACATGGTCTTCATTTGTTTAAGTGTGTGAGCATGCCCAGTATGGCCTTCTGTATTGAATGTGTAAATTGATTCCAGGTAGTTTGTGCTGCAGTACAGACCTTTGTGTTGTACACCTACAGGTAGCATACTGTTTCTGCAGGGTATCCATCAATCTTTTGGCAATATGGGGGCAAAGTATGCAGGGGATAGTGTGTACTGTAGGTGATTGTGTCTGTGCTGCTTCAGCTGCATGGTACTGCTGTTAGCAGAGATATTCAGACATGTGTACTGTTATACACACTGATGTTTTCTGTCCTCATGTACTGTCAGGTGGACATTCTTGCTCAAAGTGATGACATGGGGGACAAGGGTGACTGCAGCTGTGTCTGGTATTGTGGGCAAACACCTACGTATTCATGGTAAGTTATGCCATTCTGGAGGAGGAGCTGCAGACACTTGGTGCTGGGTTTATATATCCAGTTCTGCACCTTGGTACAGTGCTGGCAGAGGATCCCATACTTGTCCACCCATCAACATGGCAGTATAGCCTTATCTTGCTGTGGCAATGCCTCAGAGCTGTACAGATTTACACAGGTTAGCCAGAGGCAGGGAGCATAGCTCAGGACATTTATCCTATTGTGGTGTATGGGCAGGTGTGTCGCCACCCATTTATGTGTTTGTAGCCAGGGATAGTGTGTGCACACAACTTGGTGTCAGGCCCTGCACATTTCATGCTGCCCATGCTCCCACACCCCCTTCTGTTATTCTAACCTCTTCCATACATTATGCATACATTCTCTGATACTGTCCCTAAGGGTATCACCACATCACAGGTGTGTGTTAGTGTTGGTCCACAGTTCATGCAGTGGGCCATGGTGGACATGTTACTGTGGTTTGTCCACATGGCCTTGCATATGGCTTATATGGAGTGTGTTATGTTGTTATTTGGGTGTCCATGACATAACATGCATTGACAGTACGTGTGAGACACAAGCCTTTGGCAGACACCTGTGGGGCATTAGGTGTAGATGCAGGCCAGATGTGGAAGGCCATTGCATTCTGTCAGTCCTACAGTCCCAGACCACCATACAGTATATTCCCCTGGGGTGACAGGGTAGATTTGATAGTTGTTCATGCCAGTACCTTCTATCAGTCTTGAGCAGGTGGTGTGGATGCTGGCAGGGTGCTACCTACAGCTAGGGACACACCTGCATGGGACACCTGCTGCAGTCTTCTGCTACTCCCATATACAGGTGGGGTCATACTTTACCCATTCCCCACAGCAGGGATATTGCCAGAGAGGTGCCTGTGGGTGGTGTTTGCATGGCTGGGTGCATGTGTGCTATGGACACTCCTTGCATCTAACACACAGATATGCATGGGGCATTACAGTTATGCTGGCATGTACAGGTACATCAGCTGATTCCCAACACATCAGTCCTACCTCCTTTGTGATCTGCAGGTTTTCAGGCAGACATCACCGGTATCCCCTACTACAGGTCCTGTTTCTGTGATGCATACCTATATGTACAAATCCAAGGGTGTCACCATTTCACAGTGACACAATATATACTGTATGTCTGGGGTACTTTCCCCTGTGTACTGCTTGTATATATAGCCCAACAGCCATGCCATGTCAGTCTTTCAGATGGTGACACATATTACCACCATACATTTACAATGGCTTACTGCTTGCATGTGTTATACTGATGGGGATTGTCTTTGGCACTGCAGTCGTGAGGGCTTGTCCCTGTTATCAGCAGTAGTGGGCAATGGCCACCAGGTCTTACCTCTACATGCATACATACTGACCACTCTCACACATTATGAAACATACACCATCATAGCACACTCAGACCTGCATATTGTGCAAATGTTAGAACCTATCATGCTACCTTGGCCATCTGTGCTCCACTCATATTATACCTACTCATACATGTTACTACATTTCTACACAGGATTGGGGGGGGGCAGACCTGAGTATCACTACATTTCTACACTGGATTGGGGGAAGGGGCAGACCTGTCTGTTTCCACATGTCTACATAGGCGTGTGGGGGGGGGCACACCTGACTGTTACTACATTTCTACATAGGATTGTGGGGGGACACCTGACTGTTTTTACATTTCTACACATGAGTGGGGGAGGGGCACACCTGACTGTTACTACATTTCTACACAGGACTGGGGGGCACACCTGACTGTTTCAACATGTCTACATGGGAGTGGGGGCCACACCTGACTGTTACTACATTTCTACAGTGGGTTGTGGGGGAACACACCTGACTGTTTTTACATTTCTACACAGGATTGGCAGGGCACACCTGACTGTTACTACATTTCTATACAGGATTGGGGGGGCACACCTGACTGTTACTACATTTCTACACAGGATTGGGGGGGTGACACACCTGACTGTTTCTGCATGTCTACATGGGAGTAGGGGGGCACAACTGACTGTTACTACATTTCCACATAGGGTTGTGGGGGGACACACTGGACTCATTTTACATTTCTGCACAGGATTGGGGGGCACACCTGACTGTTACTACATTTCTATACAGGACTGGGGAGGCACACCTGACAGTTACTACATTTCTACACAGGATTGGGAGGGCACACCTGACTGTTTCTACATTTCTGCACAGGATTGGGGGGGCACAGATTACTGTTTCTACATATTTACATAGAATGGAGGGCACACCTGGCACATGCACACATTTGCTATGACTCTACTGGTATGTCGGGTACTCCATTTCATTCTGTACTCTAACCTATCATACTGACTAGAGGCATATCAGTGTTCATAGGTTCATAGGTTCATTGGTAGATACTAGGCTATCTGCCCTTGGGCATTTATAAGCCTAGCCAGAGTGTATTTGGCTTCCGCCTCCCTATTAGATTAGCCTACTGTGCCTCCGTAAAGTAGGTCATAGAAGGTACCCTTTTAAGATTAGTTTACTGTGCCTCTGTCTAGCAGGGACACAAAAGAGATCCCAGGGGTGAATTTGCAATTTCCCATCCACGCGTCCAGATTTCGCTTGAAGATGGTCAGCGAGGGGCTATGTCTAACATGAATTGAGATTCTGTTCCAGAGTGAGGGGAGCCTCTGGGAAATGAATCTGTCCCTCCAGCATGTCCTATTTATTTTTGTGCTGAGGTTTAAGTCCCTGGAGCATGTAGCTCTAAGGGACTTTGATTTTTTTGAGGTGTAGCATGTCCATTAATTCTGGGTTTGACATGGCTTTGTATGTCAGGCATAGATCGCCTCTGAGTAGGCGGTAAGCAACTGAGTAGAACTGGAGTTTCTTTAGTTGAGCTGCATAGGACATCTGTTTGTAGCCCATGATCCTCTTGGTGAGGTACTTTTGGGGTCTCTCAAGTTGCTGCAGGTGTCGGGTAAGGTACATCCCAAAAGGGGCATTGTATTCAATTATGGGTCTGATGAGTGACGAGTAGAGGGGCACAATGACCTCTCTTGATCTAGATGTGAATGCTTTCGTTATAAGGTGGGCTATATAGAAGGTCTTTCTAACCACTTTGGCAACGTGATTATCAAAGGAGAGATTACTATCTACATTGGTCCCCAAATCTCTAATTACTTCTTCCGTACTTAATGGATTACCACCTATGTGGTAATTTGTGGGCACCTTGTTTTTCCCAAAGGGGATGACTATGCACTTTTTAGCATTTAGCTTGAGGCCGTGGCTCTGGCACCAAGCATCCATCTCTGTGAGACCCTTTTGGAGGATGCTTGTGTCAGCTGGAGATTCGATTATGGCCCCCAGTTTGCAGTCATCTGCAAACTTTGTCAGCCATAATCCCCCTGTGTTAGCCTGAACCTCAGAGAAGTATATACCGAACAAGAGAGGTCCCAGAACTGAGCCCTGTGGGACGCCACTTATAACTGGTTTGGATTTGGACATGGCACCTGCAATTCTGACCATGTGGGTTCTATCTCTGAGCCAGTTTGCAACCCATCTTGTGATATAGGGGTTGATATTTAAGCTAGTAAGCTTATTTATGATGCCCGAGTGGGGTATTGTGTCGAAGGCTTTTGCGAGGTCCAGGTAGGCTGTGTGGACTACCTTGCCCTCATCTATGGCTTTGGTAACTGTTTCAAAGAAATCAACTAGGTTTAAGAGGCAAGATCTGCCCTTAACAAAGCCGAATTGGGTAGGGTCCAGTGTCTGGTGGCTCCCAATGTCTTTGTTTATGAGTTCCATGATAATATGCTCCATAGCTTTACAGACCAGACTAGTCAGGCTTATGGGGTGATAGTTCCTGGGGTCCGTTGTGGCACCACCTTTGTGGAGTGGGATCACTGTAGCTGTACGCCATTCTTTGGGTACATATCCTGTAGTAAGGCTAAGTTTGAACAGTGACTTAATGTGAGGGTTCAGTTCTTCTTGGAGCTCATGTAGGACACAGCCTGGGACACCGTCCGGTCCTATAGATGCTGTGTTTTTTGCTTTGGAGAGGGCAGCTTTCACCTGTGCATCTGTGATGTCAGGGAGGTTACATTCAGTTTGGATAAGCATTTGCTCCTTTGGGGGGAAGGGGGGGAGAAGTTTGCACTGAATCTGTTTGCCAGGATGTTGGCTATGTCTGTAGGTTCGGTATATTTTGTACCATTATGCAACAATTCAGAGCATATCTGGGAGTTTCCACCCATATTCCTGACATAACTAAAGAAGGCCTTGTGATTATCTTTAGTGTCTAGGGCAATTTTTCTTTCGAAATTGGCCTTTGATGATTTTATGAGGGATCAAAGTTTCTTGCTAATACTGATCAGAGATGCCTTCCCTTTTTGGGATTTTGCTCTGTCATGTAGTAGCTTCCTCCTTCTGTTGTATAGCTTATTTATGGCCGGGGTCCACCAGACTGGTCTCCTGTTTTTGGAGGAGTGAGTCTTGGTTTTATTTGGGATAGCACGATCCATGCCTTCCTGCAGGTGCTCATAGAATGCATTTGTAAAGGATTCTGCGGATTGGGCTGTATTATCCTCTGGCCCGGGGGCTTTGAAGGATTCCACCTCAGTCTTGAGAAGTGCAAAGTTGGCTTTTGAGAAATTCTTTACAGTGATTTCCTTGGCTGGGGGTGGGGACGGGATATGGATGTCCAGGGAAATTTGTTTATGGTCTGATCTTACCAATGAGGGGTTTACCTCTGGTGTGGAACATAGAGTCCCCATGTTTGGTGATGACCAGGTCCAATATGTTGTTCCCTCTTGTGGGAGTGGTGACCAGTTGTTCCATCGTGTTAGAGTTTATAAATTCAAGGACCCGTTGGACGAGGGTGTTTGGGCTTGAGTAGTTTTCCCAGTCAATGTTTGGGTAGTTCAAGTCACCCAATAACATAGTGTTTGGAGAAACTTTCATATTCTCCAGTGTTCTCAGGAATGCCAAGTGGGGTTCCTGTAGTAGGGAGGGTGTTCTGTAGCAGGCTACAAACTGAAAGGCAGTTTTGCCCTCTGTTAGTTGCACATGGATGGTTTCCGATACTTCGTGCAGAGCCACTAACCTGGAGGTGTAGGTATCTTTGATGAATATAGATACTCCCCCTCCTTTTGTGCTTCGGTCTGAGTTTTGGGGCTGAAACGCATGGTATGAGTTATAACCTGGTAGTGCTGGGGTGCTCTCAGGAGCCTTGAACCAGGTTTCTGTTACTGCACAGACATCGATTTTCTCCATACTGAGGAGAGCCTCGAGTGTGTGCATCTTGAGGTTTAGACTTCTGGCATTGAGTAGCATTACCTTTAGTTTTTTTATCCTTGGGTTGTCTATGGAGGTGGGTTTGTCCTTTGAGCCTTGCCTAAAAAGGCACTATGGGGGTGGCAAGAGCCTTGGCCAGTATACGAAAGCCTAAGGGTGACAGGTGCAAGCCGTCCCTAGCGAAGCAATGTGGCTTGTCGAGCATGTCATCCCAGGCTGGCAGACACTGGATCCCCTTTGAATGACACCAATACTTTAACCAATTGTTGAAACTGATCATTTTGTCTTTATACTGTGGTGTCATTCTTGGTGAGGGCAAGATGCTACTCAAGGTCAGGGTCATACCAGCCTGGGCTACATGGCCAGAGAGCTCCTCTATGTCTCTTTTCATGTAGTCCAGGGAGGTAAGTCTCAGGTCATTCACACCAGCATGGACAATGATGGAGTCATACTTGTACTTGCTTTGGAGTGACCTGAGTGCTTGCATTATGTGGCGGATCCTGGCACCCGACAGGCAGCTTACAGTGACCTTCTCCTTGTTCAGTCTGGTGAGCGGGACGTCAGTGTGCCGGACAATTGAGTCCCCTATAACAAGTGTATTTGGTGTGTTGTTTGGTCTTAAGGGCTGTGACTGTGAGGCACACTGATTTTGTGAGATATGTGATTTGTGGGTATTGTTGAGGGGTGGCTGTTGCTTGGATATCTGCTTAGGAGGTCTTTGCTGTTTAGGCAGATTTTTATTTAGAACCCCCGAGTATGTTTTTGTGTGTTTATGTGTTGGGTATGCAGATGCAATAGGTCTGTGTGAGACTGGATTTGTGGTGCGGGTGGCTGCCTTTTCCTCCTGACTGACTGTGCCAGTCTTGGGTTGAGAGAGCTCTGCCTCCAGTTTGGCTGTTTAACTGCATCTCTCACATGTATTAGAGATTGTTGGAAGGAGGAGAGTGTTGTCTGTGTACATAAGGCAATTGTAACATTGCCTCAAAATTCCCAGATTCACCAGCTGGACTGGAGAGTAACCTTGAAACTGACCCTTAGACATACCAGATTAGTATAGGGAACTGTTTTTTTTTACTGATCAGATTAGGGAAGGGAACTGATTTTTCACTTGATCAGGAAGGACCAATCAGGAGCCTAATACTTATGAGAAGTCAAGGAGGGTGTAGTGCTTTAGTTAGTTAGTGTTTCCTTGTAAGAGCTGAGCAAGTGCAGGGCTTTAGAAAGAGAATAGAGTGATTATTTGAGAGTTTGAACAGTTCTAAGGGAAAAAGTGAAGAGCAGACTTTGTGGAGCCTGGAATAATTTAAACCTGTTTAGGCGGTGCTGCCCGATGCTGCTCAGTGCGCAAAACCACGCAAAAAGAGAGTTGTAGGGTTTTAAGAGAGAGAGCTCAAGGAGTTTAGAATTGACCCAAAATGGCCAATAAAACTACAGCTTCTAGACAGTAACCACTCCTCCAGGGACAGGCAGGCTGTTCAGTGTTAACCACTCCCACTGGTGAACACAGAGACTTCCCTTTAGCCCAAGCAAGCACTGGCCTTCTAGAAACTTCCAAACATTTCAGTACAGCAAATCTGTAACTGAACTTTCTTAACTTTCAGAAAGTGGGAAAAAAAGCAAGATTTTTTTTTCTTTTTGTTGTAGTTTAAAAGTAGCAGAGATACACAAGCAGAAAAATAATCACAACAGTGCAATAAATGACCCCACACTTGAGTGCTAGGCCAAAATCAGGTAAAATGCAGTTTTTAGAGAAAAAAACAATTTTAAATTAAGTGCAACACAGGAAATGCAGTAAACAAGCCTGTGTTCCAAGTACTGTTACTGTTACAGATATAAACTTTAGCAAGCCGGAAAATGCCAAAAAGTAGGCGGCAAAGCAGTAAAACTTAACAAAAAATCAGAAGAAAGTACTTAAAATCACAAAAGTGGCTCCTTTTCTTCTCTCAGCATTTTCTCCCCTTGGTAGGTGCTTCAGCAACAACTAGCAAGCCTGAAAAGATGCCAAAACCACGAGCCAGCTGGGTTTTAAGAGAGAGAGCTCAAGGAGTTTAGAAATGACCCAAAATGGCCAATAAAACTACAGCTTCTAGGCAGTAACCACTCCTCCAGGGACAGGCAGGCTGTTCAGTGTTAACCACTCCCACTGGTGAACACAGAGACTTCCCTTTAGCCCAAGCAAGCACTGGCCTTCTAGAAACTTCCAAACAGTTCAGAATAGCAAATCTGTAACTGAACTTTCTTAACGTTCAGAAAGTGGGAAAAAAGCAATATTTTTTTGTTTTGTTTTTTTTCTTTTTGTTGTAGTTTAAAGGTAGCAGAGATACACAAGCAGCAAAATCATCACAGCAGTGCAATAAATGACCCCACACTTGAGTGCTAGGCCAAAATCAGGTAAAATGCAGTTTTTAGAGAAAAAAATGATTTTAAATTAAGTGCAACACAGGAAATGCAGTAAACAGGCTCTAGATGTGTTCCAAGTACTATTACTGTTACAGATATAAACTTTAGCAGGCCGGAAAATGCCAAAAAGTAGGCAGCAAAGCAGTAAAACTTAACAAAAAATCAGAAGAAAATACTTAAAATCACAAAAGTGGCTTCTTTTCTTTTCTCAGCATTTTCTCCCCTTGGTAGGTGCTTCAGCAATAACTAGCAAGCCTGAAAAGACTTGTACTACAGCTCTTAGCTTTGGTTGCCCTACATATTAGTGTCTGACTTCCTACCCTTCAGAACTGACATACCACTGCCTGACCTGCTGTAGTCTGTCTGTGTAGACCTGGGGGGGGTTACCCATAGGCAAAATTCAGAGGCCATAGCACAGGCTCTGTTTTGGTTTGCCTACACCTGCCCTGCTGGCTGAAACTGTTGTTGGGTATGTGAACTTCCCTGACTGGCATGTGTGAGTCATATGGACATACATGTCACCCAGCACATGTCCTGCAGTGGGTGTTGTCACCCTGTATAGTACTGGCTACTATGGTGACTCCAGTATGTGTTACAGATGTCATGGTACCACTATGGGTGTCTACAGTCTGCTGCCATAACATTCAGCCACCCAATTCCCTTGCATGCTCACATCCATACCATAGATACAGGTAATGACACATTCTACTCCATTTGGCTATTGGTAGGTTGATTGACTTACCTTGTGGGTGTGCCAGGATTGAGGATGGTGCTGGAGGGCTGCCTATGTTGGATGCACATAGTACACTCCCTATACATGGTTGAGCACAGGTAGTGGCATGTTTGGCATCCCTTTTACTGTATGTGTGAGTCAGAGAGAGGTGTCATTCCCTGCGTCCCTACTGTTTCAGTGTTTGTGCTATTTGTTGTCTCTTTGCCACAGGCTGGGCATACTGGGCATGCCTCCATCTGCCTACTGGGGCAGGCTCAGGTTGTTCCTCCTCCGAGTCACTCTGAGCCTGTGCAGGCCTTGGCATTGGTGGGGGGCTGTGTGGCTCTACCCCGTACTGTTTCTGCTGCAGTTGTTTCCACAGGATCATATTGTGTAGCATGGCACATACCATAACAATTTGAGTACATGTAGCTGGTGAGTACTGCAAGGCTCCACCAGATGTGTCCAGACACCAGAACTGTGACTTGAACATCCCAAACACATGCTCTATTATAAGTCTGGTCTGTGCATGTGCCTCATTATGGCTTTCTTGTTCAGGTATATGTGCATTTTTGATGGGTGTCATCAGCCACGGCTCCAGTGTGTAACCAGCATCCCCCAATAGGTGACCATAGGGGATGTCCCCATTGGCAAATCTGGTACAGCTGCGTCACATGCCAAATGTGGAAATCATGATAGCTTCCAGGGCAGCCAGCACACACATTCATTTAAATGCTCTGGACATTGCACACAACCTGGCAGTTGATGAAGGGGAGGCCCCTGCAGTTGATGTAGGCCCTACCCTGATCACCAGGTGTTGATTTAATGCATATGTGCGTGCAGTCTATAGCATCCACTACCTCAGGGTATTCTGCTATTTGGTGGAAGAGACGCGTATTGCTGGCCAACACCTAACGGGTGTTGAGGAAATATACATGCTCACTGGCATGTGCTGACATGGCATCCAGGAACTGGTGGAATACTCTGGATGCTGATGCCTGTGAGATCCCCATGATCTCCCCAGTTGAGCTTTGGAAGATACCTTTGGCTAGTTCTCCTAGGCCTACACATTCCTTGATATCCATTGGGATGGGTTCGCTTCGGTCAGTTTGTTGTGTCAAGCGTGGCTGGCACAGTTCAGCAATTTGCTGTAAGAGGTCTATGTCCACCTTATAGTGCTCCACTATCTCCAGCTCATGTAGCCCCTGGTAGGTTACCCTGGGTCTGTACACTCTTCTCCATCTCCTCACTGTGGGTTGATCGGCAGTGTTCACATCCTCACCACCCTCAGCCTATTGTACATATTGTTCTATGTTGCCTGCTGCAGTCCCTATCATTTTGTAGTTTTGTTTGTTAAGAGTTCCCCACTTGTATACACCGGTGGTGTAGAGTATGGGAAAAGCCAGAGGGGAAGGTGTTTGCATAGTTTATAGTAGTGTTCTGGTCTGGGCTGGTCTGCTGCCTGTGTAATTGGCTGATTCTGATACAGTTCACCTGCCAGCTATGCTAGTTCTCCTTGATTACCTTCCTACTGCTGTTTTCCCTTTTGATTGCCTTCTTGTTTAAGCCCGGGGGTGTGCCGCACAAGCAGAGTACTCATATGTGCACAGAGCTGCTTTTTCCTGTTTTAACTTTTTTTCCCCTTTAAAACCCGGTGCACAGCACACACACCTGCTTAGACAATGTAAAGAGTGCTAGGCAGATTCAGACACACCCCCTTGCTTAGCTGTGCTAAGCTAGGAGCAAACCCAAGCCACAGGGCTCCAATCCGCTTACAGTATGCCTGACACACACCCCCATAATGTCAGCTAACTCCTAGGCTTGCACCAAGCTATTCCTACTCTTACACTGTTGGGACCTGACTAGCATGCTGGGGAAAACTGGGATTCACTATCATTCCCCTCATTTGCATTGGATTGCCTTCTAATGCATAGTTACATGTCTCACACTGAGCCTCACCCCTTAGCAACCACTATTCACTGGCCATGTTGTCTTCTGCCTGCCATTGACTTTCATGGCAGAATAGTGATTTTAGTTAGAATGCTTATTTTAGGTTTATTTTATTTTCCCCCGATCCCGTTTGTGTGCCGCTGCCCTATGCTTAAACAGCTGAGGTCGGCTAAAAAAAATAAAAGTAGATTTTTTTAATTTTTTAGGCAGTTTGCAATGCCAGTGGCCTTATACTTGGTCATTGGCATGCTCCCTGACTGATATGCAGCCTTTATTTGGAGCTGTCACAGCTCCGTTTTGGATTTTGCAGAAATGCACTTGGTTGCTAACCGAGTACATTTCTGCAGATTGCACTAGTCCTGCACGGCCAGTTTCAAGCTTCCTGGATCACAAATTCACCTCATTTGCATGGATTTCTCCTACAAATGGGGTGATTTGCATACAGGGGCTTAATCCATGCAGGACTAGTGCAGGAGCGCTCGTGCACACCCCTGCAGGCTGTTCCTGGATCGCACGGCAGACATATTGCTTGCTAGAGCTCCTGCACTAATCTTGCACGCTGTGCAAGGCATACAGAATCCAGGGGTTTGTTATTTATTTGTGCACTTTAACACTTAGTTAACAAAAAAGAAAAGTGAGTTTACTCAATAATAACAAAGGGCTTATTC
Organism: Protopterus annectens; assembly: GCF_019279795.1. Taxonomy (NCBI): domain Eukaryota; kingdom Metazoa; phylum Chordata; order Ceratodontiformes; family Protopteridae; genus Protopterus; species Protopterus annectens. The sequence goes on from NC_056746.1 coordinate 1,105,933,901, forward strand.
AGTTAAAAATATCAGTTGGTACACAATAATTAGGATGGGTATTTTAATCACTGGCAATAAACTTAGCAACATCACTTGTAGGTTATAACCTAATATAAATGTGTCCAGAATCTGTTTGCAGTAAGTCAATGCTCTGTATTATTGTACTTTCAGCCTGAAGTTTCCTTACCTTCTCCAACTTGGAATTCTCCAAGCACTACTTATAGTCCTCTGGTGCCTGAAAAGAGTAGAGGTCCTTTATTTATATACAAAAAGAACTATTATTTACAATATATTTACATATTTCCAAATATACAAATCTATTTACACATATTCATAATCTACTTTCAAATCATACTAAATATTCATTCCTATTAGACCTCCATTCCTTTTTCCATAACCACTATCAGATTTTACTTAACATAGTTGCTAAAATACATTTACCATTAAACATAATTTTTATTTATTCTTTCATTCTATATAACCCATGTTTGTTCGTTTGTTTGTCTTTTGGCTTTTCCCTGTTGGGGGTCGCCACAGCGGAACTCCAGTCCACTAATGATTGTCAGTAGATTTTTACGTACTGGCTTGCCGGGCCTAACGCACAACCTTCAACGAAGGAACGCCCATTCACGCATGCCGCTACACAGAAGACGCTCTAACTGAGAATCGAATGGGCAACGTCTAACTGTGAAGCGACAACGCTACCGCAGCACCACCACCGCAGTATAACATAAAATAAATTTGTATCGCTTCTTTTAATGTATTATTTACTTCCACTCTTATAATATCCTCCTTTAATCATACCCAAGTTTATTTTATCCACTTCTTTTATATATTTGAAAAAAATCTTCTTTACATAGCTTTCCCCGTTATTTTTTACTCTTTTATATATTCAAAGATATGTTCCATAGTCTCTTCTTTTTGACAATATAAACATCTTATCACATTTCTTTTTATGTGGCATATTTCCTTTTACTGCAATTTATCTATTACCAGTCTTCACAAAAATCTAGACATTCTGCTTTCTGATTACACCACTTGCTTCTTATGTTTATAACTTTAATTTTTTCATCTTTTAGATTTTTCCATGGTTTTATTTTGTAATGTTTTATCATTGCATTCTTATGATATAATTTTCTATCTTTTCTATATCATAGATTTTTATTTTCCACAAAAATATTTTATTTTGGTAACATTTTATAGGTTCATTGGTTCATATAAGGTTACTAGGCTAACAGCCCTAGAGCTCTTACAAACCAAGCCATATTTATACCGAGATACCCCAATTTTTGGTGGGTAGGTGAGTGAATTTCACAGAGGTAGGAGTCTATGGTAGTTAATACCAATTTCCTCTGTCCAGGAAGGACATGGGCACCTCCCCAGGAGTGAATCTGTGGTCACTCATGCATTGATCTAGGTTGCATTAAAAAGGTCAGGGAGGGGCAATGTTTCACATGAATTGAAAGCTTCTTCCAGAGAAGTGGCAATCTCTGAGAGATGTATCCATCTATCTCTCCAGCATGGCCTGTTTATGTCAATGGCTAGGTTAAAATCCATGGAGCGAGTGACCTTCGTGCAGTTTGATTTATGAATGTGTAGTATTTCCATCTGGGCCAGGTCAGAGACTGCCCTGTAGGCCAGGCACAGGTCAACCTTTAGCAACCTGTAGGAGACAGAATGCAGTGAAAGGGCTTTCAGTCTTTCCACAAAAGACTTGCTTTGTGTACCCTATAATTTCTTGGTGAGAAACCTCTGTGTTCTCTCCAATTGTTGCAGGTGTCTAGTGAGGTACATGCAAAAGGTAGCATTGTACTCAATTATTGGTCTGATGAGGGCTGAATATAATAGAATTACAACATCCTTAGATATAGATGTGATACCTTTACTTATAAGATGTGCCACATGGAAGAATTTCCTTACTACTGTGGATATGTGGTGGTCAAAGTTTAGATTACTATCAACCTGAGTACTCAGATTATGTACCACTGGATCTGCACTTAGGGGGGTACTGTCTATAATGTAATTAGCAGGGATGTAAGGTTTCTCAAAGGAAATATTAATGCATTTTTTGCATTTAGCTTTAATCAATGGCTTTGGCACCAATCATTTATCTCTGTTAACATTGTCTGCAGTCTATTAACATAATTAGGAGACTCAATAATTGCTTCCAGTTTGCAGTCATTAGTGAACTTAGCCAAAGGCTGTCCAAGTTTGCTTGGACATCTGAAAAATAAATTCAGAACAGTAAGGGACCTAGCACAGAACACTGTGATATGCCACTAGTGACTGAGCATTTGCTAGAGGTGAAGTCACCCACTTTGACAGTATGTGTCCTGTCGGTGAGCCACTGGCCTACCCATCTGGTAATGTAGGGGTTAATTTCCACTTGGAAAGTTATTCTATAATACCTGAGTGGGGGATTGTATCAAATGTCTTGCCTAAGTCTTGGTAAGTGGTATGCACTGTCTTTCCCTCGTCCAGGGCCTTGGTGACTTTCTCGAAGATGTCAACCCTGTTTAACAGGCATGATCTACCTTTAACAAATCCAAATTGGGTTATGTCTAGAGTTTGAAAATTACCTGTGTCCTTGTTGGAGATTACCTATGTCTTTGTTAATAAGGTGCATAATGATTCTTTCCATGGTCTTGCAGATGAGGCTACTCAAGCTTATGAGTCTATAATTCCCAGGGTCGGTCGATGGTCACCCTTTGTTCAAAAGGACTACTGTTGCTGTCCTCCATTCCTCAAGAAAATAGCTAGCTGGTAGGCTGTGGTTAAACAAGTATCCAAGTGGGTCTGCTAGGCCATGCTTTAAGTTGTTTAAAAGGCAGAATGGGATGTTGTCTGGTCCTATTGATGCCATGGTTTTGGTATTGGACAGTGCAGAGAATACCAAGTCTCTTGAGATAATAGGCTGTGAAATGGTGGCAGGTATACTTTGGGGGATAACTGGAGGGGATGGGGGGGTGAAGTTTGCCTCAAACCTGGCAGCAAGCATGTTGGCTATTACCTCTGTTTGAGTATGGCTGGTGCCATCCACAACCAGTTCAGTACAGGGTATTTCCTTTTAGATTGTGGACTTAGTTGAAGAATGCCTTGTGATTATCCTTAGCTAGGGAGGCCTTGACAAGATCTCTAATTTGTTTGTTTAAGCTAAAGAGAGATTTCTTCCTCTGCTGAGCCAAACCCCTCTTGTTCTTGGACATGAGTTTCTTTCTCTTGTTGTATAGCCTGTTTATACTAGGGGGTCCACCTTGTTTTAATCTGGTCAGATACAGCTAATTCTATACAACTGATTAAGTGGTTATACAGGGCATTGGTGGTTAATAGTAGGATAATTAAAATCACCCATGAATAAGGTGCTTGGCTGTCTGACAAGTGATCCAGTAATTCCAGGTATGTGGTATACTTTTCCTTGTTAATGGTTGGAGACCTAGCTATGATGTGGTAGAGAGCTTTGTCTATAGTTAATCTGACATGGAGTAGCTCAAGAGAGTCATACTGTTTGACCAATCTCGAGGTGTACTTATCCTTTATGACGATAGACACACCTTCTCCTTTGGTTCATTCATGCTCAGTTTGTGGTCTGAATGTATGGAAGGCATTATAGCCCTGCACTACCAGGGTGCTTTCCACACCTTTAAACCATGTCTTGGTGACTGCACAGATGTCAGTATCTTCCATAGTGAGAAGTGTTTTCAGGGAGTGCAGTTTCTTGTTTAGACTCCTAAGCAATAGTACCTTCAGTTCATCTAGAGATGATTTTGTTATGTTGGAAGGTTGGTTATTTTGTCATTGCCTAAAAAAGGCACAATAGAGGTGGCTAATGCCTTTGCCAGTATCTGAAAGCCTAGTGGAGGCAGGTGCAGACCATATAGATAGACCTTGGATAGGAAGTTTCTCTGTTCACTGCGAGAGAGGGAGCTTTGATCAGCCTATCCGTACCTGGAGGAGTGGTTTCAGCCCAGAAATTAGTAGTTTAATGGCCATTTTGGACTAATTTCTATCTCTTTCATTTCCCTGCTGTAAAACCAACATTTGCACAGTTTTGCACACCAGGCAGTGCTGGTTAGCTAGGGTATAACTATTTCCGGCTCCACAAAGTCTACTCTTCAATTTTTCTCTTGGAATTAGACAAACTTTCAACTTAAACCCTCAAACCATTCACTTCTTATCCCAGCACTTGCTCAAAACTCATAGCAAGCACTAATAAACCTTAGCACTAGACCCCCCTATACTGTAGAGTAGGACAAGGCTCTCTATTCGACCTTACCAGCCAATCAGTAAAACAGTTCACTGTAACTATCCAGGCATGCCCAAAGGGCAGTTTCAGATATACTCTCCGGTCCAACTGGTGAATCTGGGCATTTTGAGGTAATGTTACAATTGCCTCATGTACACAGACAACCCTCTCCTCCTGCCACCAAACACTAATACATGCGAGAGATGCAATTATACAGCCAAACTGGAGGCTAAGCTCTCTCAACCCAAGACTGGACCAGGCAGTCAAGAGGAGAAGGAAATTACTTGCATCACACCACCAGTCTCACATAGACCTATGAAACCAGCACTGGCAAAAAAATACACATAAATACATGAAAACATACTCAGAGGCTCTAAATAAAAATCTGCAAAAGCAACAGAGACCTCCAAAGAAGACATCCAAGCAACCTCCACCCCCCAACACAAACCATGAAACACATACTTCACAAAACCAGTGTGCCACGCAATCACAGCCCTTAAGGCAAAATAACATACCCAACACACTAGTAATAGGTGACTCTATAGTCAGGCACACTGACATCTCACTCACTAGGCTGAACAAGGAGAAGGTTACTGTTAGCTGTCTGTCAGGTGCCAGGATCCGCCACATAACACAAGCACTAAGGTCACTCCAGAACAAGTACAAATATGACTCTGTCATTGTCCATGTTTGTGTGAATGACCTGAGCCGTACCCCCCTGGACTACATGAAAAGAGACATGGAGGAGCTCTCTGATCACATAAACCAGGCTGTATGACCCTGACCCTGAGTAACATCCTGCCCTCACCAAGAATGATACCATGGTATAGAGAAAAAATGATCAAATTCAACAATTGGCTAAGCTTCTGGTGTCATTCAAAGGGGATCCAGTGTCTGTCAGCCTGGGATGACATGCTCGACAAGCCACGCTGCTTCGCTAGAGACGGCTTGCACCTGTCACCCTTAGGCTTTCAAATACAGGCCAAGGCTCTTGCCACCCCTATAGTGCCTTTTGTAGGCAAGGCTCAAAAGACAAACCCACCACTGTAAATAACACAATTAACAAAAAACTGAGGGTAAAGCTACTCAACGCCAGAAGTCCCAACCTCAAAATGCACGCACTAGAGGCACTCCTCAGTATGGAGAAAATCGATATATGTGCAGTAACAGAAACCTGGTGTAAGGCACCAGAGAGAACCCCAGCACTACCAGACTACAACTCATACCATACATTTCAGCCAAAAAACCCAGGCCGAAATACAAAAGGCGGGGGAGTATCCGTATTCATCAATGATACCCACACCTCCAGGTTAGTGGCACAGCACGATGCTTCAGAGATCATCCATGTGCAACTAACAATGGGCAAAACTGCTATTCAAATTATAGCTTGCTACAGATCACCCACCATGTCCCAGGACCCCCACTCCGCATTCTTGGAAACACTGGGAAACATGAAGGTCCTACCAAACACCCTGATATTGGGTGATTTCAATTACCCAAACATTAACTGGGAGAACTACTCAAGTACAAACTCCCTTGCCCAACATTTCCTAGAATTTATAAACTCAAATGCCCCGGATCAACTGGTCAACACCTCCACCAGAGGTGACAACATATTGGACCTGGTCATCACCAACATGGGCAACCGGTGTTCCACACCAGAGGTCAACCCCTCGCTGGTTAAATCTGACCATAAACTAATCACTCTGGATATCCACATTCTGCCACCACCCCCAGTCAAAGAAACCACTGTGAAAAACTTTTCAAAAGCAAACGTCACGTTACTTAAGACCAAGGTGGGAAGTTTCAAAGCCCCCATGCTAAAGGATAACGCTGTCCAAGCTGCAAAATCCTTTACTAATGCACTCTACGGGCACCAACAAGAATGCATGGATCATGCTATCCCAAACAAAACCAAGACTCACTCATCCAAGAAAAGGAAACCAGTCTGGTGGACCCCTGCCATAAACAAGCTATACAATAGAAGGAGGAAACTAGTACAGAAAAGAGTAAAATCCCAAGAAGGGAAGACATCCCTGATCAGTATCAGCAAGAAACTACATTCCATCATAAAATCATCCAAGGCTAGCTTTGAAAGAAAAATTGCTATGGACTCCAAAGATAACCACAAGGCATTCTTTAGCTATGTCAAGAATCTATGTGGCAATTCTCAGATCTGCTTGGAGTTAGTTCAGAATGGCACAAAATACACTGAACCGACAGATATAGCCAACATCCTGACAGACAGGTTCATTGCAAACTTCACCCCCCTCTCACCCCAAAATGGTCCATAACTATACCAGAAGAATGTAGTGTCCCTGAAATCACAGACACTCAGGTTAAAACAGCCCTCTCCAAAGCCAAAAACACAGCATCAATGGGACTGGATGGTGTCCCAGGCTGCATCCTACATGAGCTCAAAGATGAACTAACCCCTCACCTAAACACACTTTTTAAACTCAGCCTCTCTACAGGCTACATGCCCACAGAGTGGCGCACAGCAACGGTTATTCCGCTCCACAAAGGTGGAGCCACAATGGACCCAGGGACTATAGCCCTATAAGCCTGACTCACCTGGTCTGCAAAGCTATGGAGCGCATCATCATGGATCTCATTAACAGAGACATTAGGAACCTCTAAACACTGGATGCTACCGAGTTTGGCTTTGTTAAGGGCAGATCATGCCTCCTAAACCTGGTGGACTTCTTTGAGAGAGTTACCAAGGCTATAGACCAGGGAAAGATGGTCCACACATCCTACCTAGACCTCGCAAAGGCCTCTGACACCATTCCCCACTCAGGTATTATAGACAAGCTCACCAGCCTGAACATAAACCCCTACATCATGAGATGGGTTGCCAACTGGCTCATGGACAGAACCCACATGGTAAGAGTTGCGGGAGCTAGGTTTGACTCTAAACAGGTTACAAGTGGCATTCCCCAGGGCTCAGTCCTAGGACCCCTCCTGTTCGGCATATACTTCACAGAGGTACAGACAAGCACAGGAGGACTATGGCTGACCAAGTTCGCAGATGACTGCAAACTAGGGGCTATAATTGACTCTCCAGCTAACACAGACATCCTCCAAAAGGGTCTCACTGAGACAGATACCTGGTGTCAAAACCATGGCCTCAAGCTAAATGCCTAAAAGTGCACAGTCATCCCCTCTGGAAAAAACAAAGTATCCACAAACTACCACATAGGTGGTAGCCCCCTAAATATGGAAGACATAATAAGGGATCTGGGGACCCAAGTAGACAGTAACCTCTCCTTTGATAATCACATTGCCAAAATGGTTAGAAAATCCTTCTATGTGGCCCACCTAATCACAAAATGGTTTGCATCCAGATTGAAAGAGGTCATTGGGCCCCTCTACACATCACTCATCAGACCCATCATAGAGTACAGTGTCCCATTTGGGATGTATCTTACAAGATACCTGCAACAACTGGAAAGACCACAGAAGTACCTCACCAAGAGGATCACTGGCCTCAAGCAGATGCCCTATGCAGCTCGACTGAAGAAACTCCAGCTGTACTCGGTTGCTTACCGCCTACTCAGAGGTGATCTCTGCCTGACATACAAGGCCATGTCCAACCCAGAATTGATGGACATGCTCCACCTAAAGAAAACCATATCCCCTCGAGCCACATGCTCCAGGGATCTAAACCTCACCACAACAATAAATAGGACATGCTGGAGGGATAGATTCCTGTCCCAGAGACTTCCCATGCTCTGGAATAAGATTCCAATCTACATTAGGCAGAGCTCCTCACTAACCCTCTTCAAGAGAAACCTTGATGAATGGATGGGAAACAGAAAGTTTACCCCAGGGATCACTTTAATGGCTCTGCTGGACAGAGGCACAGGGAACTAATCTAAGGGGGCGGCAAAAGCCAACACATTCCGGCTAGGCTTATAAATGCCTTCGGGCAGATAGCCTAGTACCTACCTATGAACCTACATAAAGCAGCATGGCCTGTTGATCATGTCTTCCCAGGCTGACAGATATTGGATACCCTTGGACTGACACCAGAAGCTAAGCCAATTATTAAAGTCAATCATTTTTTGTTTGTATTATTGCATCATCCTTGGAGAAGGTAGAATGCTGCTTAAGGCTAGGCTTATACGTGCTGGTGACACGTAATCTGAGAACTCAGTCATGTCTCTCTTCATATAGTCCAGTGAAGTACGTCTCAAGTTATTGACCTCCACATGGGTTATGATGGAGTCACTGTCATACCAGTACTTGTTTGAGTGACTTGAGTGCTTGAGTGACTTGACGGATCCTGGCACCTGACAGGTAGCTAATCATAACCCGCTCCTTATCCAGCCTGGTGAGGGGAACATCCATGTGTCTCACAGTGGACTCATCTATAACCAATACATCAGGTTTTGAGGTGTTAGGTTTATGGGATTATTTGTTGAGACACTAGTGTCCGTGTGTGATTATGTGTTGTAATTGTTTTTTTGCATTATGTGTGTAATTGGCTTCCATTTGGAAGTCCTCTGATCTTTTGATAAGTTACTAGTGAGTATCTCCACATATGTGGGTTTATGTGTCATGTCCTTATTTAGTGTGGAAAGCGTGTGTGTGTATTTGTTGACAGCCTGTTTGGTATTCGATTTGTCCTTATGTGAGAGTCTTGCCTCCAATTCCATAGTGTAACTACATCACAAACATAAAGTCTTTCATTGTTTCAGGGGTAAGTGGTTGTCAGTATACATGAGACAATTGCTACATTGCCTCATGATACCCATGTCTATCAGGTTGGCCAGAGAGATGATAAGAATCTGACCATCCATGATAGCAGGCTCTTACTGTATGTTTTATTAGGGAAGGGAATGGGTTACTTTGACAGGACTGTGCTGGTAGTGCTTAAACTACAAGAGGGACCTATACTTTGTGAAGGGTAAGGTTGATCAATAAGGCAACGCTGCTCAGTGCATAACTGAGTTGCTCCTAGAGCAGCAGAAAAGCTTGGAAAGATTTCACTGACAGTTGTTTAGGGAAAATTTAGCTTCTGTGCTTTTGCATCTATACAGGGCACTGTTAACCGCTGCTGAATGAAGAGCAGCATGGCACAAACACGAGGCTTAAATACGAGAAAAGAGAAACAAGTTTTAAGCTAACTTCCAGTAACGAGAGCACACATTAAGGCTTTTACCAGCAATTCCCAACTCAGGCAGATTAGGTAAGCACACTTCTGCTGCAAGGGTGCAGAAAAATACCTTCTTAATGTAGAATAGCAGTTTTGGAGCCCACGTGTAACAAAACATACAAATTACCTACAACAGGCCTACAACTAACTGATACAATCCAATATATTGCAATAAACTACTTAAAGCAACAGAAGACAGTACAGTATTTTTTGAAACTGCTAAAGTACACTCACTGTATATTAAGAGAAGTGCAAAAAAATACTTAGAGCTCTTTTGTGTCCTTCCCAGCTCAGATAGACCAGGTAAGCACCTACTGCCACTAGATAAATAATCACAGTCCTTCTAATGCAAAGGCACAAGAAAGGAGTATCCGGAGTGAAATGCTACCACAAACAAAAAACAGTGCAGTTTAAACAGCTATAATGCCATTATTCAATAAAAAGTCCTTCACTTTGCATAAATAAGCCAATCAATTATATAGAATTTATAAAGGCACTAAAAACAAGATAAGCTGATTAATAAGCCCTCCAGCCAGTAAAACTACATGCAGAAATCTCAAGTGTTTCCTTAACCTAAACAGACCAGGCTACCCCCAGTACACTAGATGGAAAATCCACTGACCTCTTGATGTAAAAACAAGCGATTGCTAGAGTGTAAAAATACACTACTTTATCCAACAGCTAGCTAGATAATGAATTCAGAGTGGGTAAATCAGTAGAATAGACAATGAGAGGCAAAGTGCACTTTTTCAATATAAGCACAAGGAAAGGAAAAAAATAATTCAAGATACCAACAGCAGTGTAGAACAAGGGGGTAGAGTATTAAGCTTAATTTGCAGTAGGGGTGGGCAGTTTAAAAACACCAGGGTTAAAAAGCAGATCAGCAAATGTGTACACTTTTTATTTTACTCTTTTTACCACACCCCTTTATCATATTTATAATTTTACTACTTTTCTCTCATTTTTTTATTTATCCACTTACTTTGCATACATTTAATGAAGCATCATATACCACTGAGTTAATTAAGCCTAAATATCCTATCTCTTTATTTACATACAAGACTTCTCTTTTTACTGGGTTTAATCTAGGACCTCATATAAATGAAAAAAAATATCTGTAATAATGCCTTTTCGAGTACTGTTGGCAACATACATACAGCTGCTAAGTATGCTGTTTTCAGTACTGAATTTATCAAAAAAGTATTTTTCTGAATCATATTTGTATGTTCTCCAGAAAATACAGGTTTGTTTTATTTCTTCTATTGTTTTTTGCACCATATTCTACTTATTCATGCAGTCACCAAGAAACATTTTTATACCGGATCGGTCGAGGCCTGGGTTAACAACGACCGCCACCAGTACTGTTAGCCTACAGGGTGCTGGCGGAAATTGGGCTACTGTTGGCTGAAGGAGGAGAAGAGGTGGAAGACATGGCCGAAGGCAGGAGGAGAGGAGAATGGCTAGGACTGTAATAGTGAGGGTCGGGACTTTGAATGTTGCCAGTATGACTGGTATAGGGAGAGAGCTAGCTGATATGATGGACAGAAGGAAGGTTGGTATATTGTATGTGCAAGAGACCAGATGGAAGGGGAGTAAGGCTAGGTGTATCGGAGATGGGTTCAAATTGTTTTATCATGGTGTGGATGGGAGGAGAAATTGCATAGGCGTTATCCTGAAGGAACAGTATGCTAAGAGTGTTTTGGAGGTGAAAAGAGTGTCAGATAGAATGATGTTTATGAAGCTGGAAATTGATGGTGAAATGATGAATGTTGTTAGTGCATATGCTTGACAAGTTGGGTGTGCAATGGATAAGAAAGAAACATTTTGGAGTGAATTGGATGAAGTGGTGATGACTGTACCCAAGGGTGAGAGAGTGGTGATTGGAGCAGATTTCAATGGGCATGTTGGTGAAGGGAACAGAGGGGATGAGGAAGTGATGGGTAGGTATGGTGTTAAACAAAGGAATGCAGAGGGTCAAATGGTAGTGGATTTTGCGAAAAGGATGGACATGGCTATGGTGAATACGTATTTTAATAAGAGGGAGGAGCATAGGGTGACATACAAGAGTGGAGGAAGATGCACACAGGTGTATTATATCTTATGTAGGAGGGCCAGTTTGAAGGAGATTGGAGACTGTAAAGTGGTGACCGGAGAAAGTGTCGTTAGGCAGCATAGGATAGTGGTTTGTAGGATGACGTTGGTTATCAAGAAGAGGAGGAGGAGTGTGAGGGCAGCACCAAGGATCAAGTGGTGGAAATTGAAAAAGGGTAATTGTGAGGTTGAGTTCAGGGATGAGTTAAGGCAGGCACTGGGTGGCAGTGAAGAGTTACCAAATAGCTGGGTAACTACAGCAGAGCTAATAAGGGAGACAGCTAGAAAGGTGCTTGGTATCAGATCTGGACAGAGGAAGGACGACAAGGAGACATGGTGGTGGAATGAGGAAGTACAGGAGAGTATACAGAGAAAGAGGTTGGCAAAGAAGAAGTGGGATTGTCAGAGAGATGAAGAAAGTAGTAGACAGGAGTATAAGGAGATGAGGTGCATGGCAAAGAGAGAGGTGGCGAAGGCCAAGGATAAGGCGTATGAAGAGTTGTATGAAAGGTTGGACACTAAGGAGGGAGAAAAGGACCTATACCGATTGGCTAGACAGAGGGACCGAGCTAGGAAAGATGTGCAGCAGGTAAAGGTGATAAAGGATAATGAGGGAACATACTCACAAGCGTGGAAAGTGTGTTGAGGAGATGGAAAGAGTACTTTGAGGGGTTGATGAATGAAGAGAATGAGAGGGAGAGAAGGTTGGATGATGCAGGGATAGTAAATCATGAAGTACAATGGATTAGCAAGGAGGAAGTAAGGATAGCTATGAAGAGAATGAAGAATGGAAAGGCTGTTGGCCCAGATGACATACCTGTGGAAGCATGGAGGTGTTTAGGTGAAATGGCAGTGGAATTTTTAACCAGATTGTTTAATGAAATCTTGAAAAGTGAGAGGATGCTTGAGGAATGGAGAAAAAGTGTTTTGGTACCGATTTTTAAGAATAAGGGTGATGTGCAGAGCTGTAGTAACTACAGAGGGATAAAATTGATCAGTCACAGCATGAAGTTATGGGAAAGAATAGTGGAAGCAAGGTTAAGAAGGGACGTGATGATTAGTGATCAGCACTATGGTTTCATGCCAGGAAAGAGCACTACAGATGCGATCTTTGCTCTGAGAGTGTTGATGGAGAAGTACAGAGAATGTCGGAAGGAGTTGCATTGTGTTTTTGTAGACTTAGAGAAAGCATATGACAGGGTGCCTAGAGAGGAGTTGTGATATTGTATGAGGAAGTCAGGAGTGTTAAGTATGTAAGAGTGGTACAGGATATGTACGAGGGTAGTGTGACAGCGATGAGGTCTGCGGTGGGAGTGACAGATGAGTTTAAGGTGGAGGTGGGGCTACATCAAGGATCAGCTCTGAGCCCTTTCTTATTTGCAATGGTGATGGACAGGTTGACAGACAAGATCCAACAGGAGTCCCCGTGGACTATGATGTTTGCAGATGACATTGTGATCTGTAGTGAGCGTAGGGAACAGGTGGAGGAGACCCTGGAGAGATGGAGATATGCTCTAGAGAGAAGAGGAATGAAGGTCAGCAGGACTAAGACAGAATATATGTGTGTAAATGAGAGGCAGGATAGAGGAATGGTGAGGATGCAAGGAGTAGAGGTGACGAAGGTGGATGAGTTTAAATACTTGGAGTCAATAGTTCAGAGTAACGGTGAGTGTGGAAGAGAGGTGAAGAAGAGAGTACAGGCAGGATGGAGTGGGTGGAGAAGAGTGTCAGGAGTGATTTGTGACAGACGAGTACCTGTAAGAGTGAAAGGGAAGGTCTACAAGAGGGTAGTGAGACCAGCTATGTTATATGGGTTGGAGACAGTGGCATTGACAAAAAGGCAGGAGTTTGAGCTGGATGTGGCAGAATTAAAGATGTTAAGATTTGCAATGGGTGTGATGAGGGTGGACAGGATTAGGAATAAGTATATTAGAGGGTCAGCCCAGGTTGGAAGGTTTGGAGACAAAGCCAGAGAGGCACGATTACATTGGTTTGGACATATGCTGAGGAGGGATGCTGAGTATATTGGGAAACAGATGCTAAGGATGAAGCTACCAGGTAACAGGAAAAGAGGAAGGCCTAAGATAAGGTTTATGGATGTGGTGAGAGAGGACATGCAGGTGGTTGGTGTGACAGAGCAAGATGCAGAGGACAGGAAGAAATGGAAACAGGTGATCTGCTGTGGCGACCCCTAACGGGAACAGCAGAAAGAAGATAATGATGATTCTACTTATATCTTTATTTTCAAATTTTATACCTAACACAGACATTTCATTCATTGTAAAGTATATACCCCTATCTGTACTTCAGTACCTAAACATTTACTTTTATCTTTATTTAAAGCCATCGCTATCACTTCTAGACTCTAATTTGTGCAAAATATTACCTATTTTATCCAAATTTTGTTTTTGCAAATATTATAGTGTCATCTGCATATATTAACAGAACTGGAATTCATAATCCTTCAAGTGTTATATTCACCAGCTCCTTTATTTTGTGATTTATTTCACATGCTATCACTTTCATAGCTAATGCAAAGAGTATACAATTTATTGGACATCCTTGTCTTACTCCACTCTTCACATGTACCTCTTGGCTTAATGAACCATTTACAAGTTTACTTTATTATTACTATACACTGGCATACATAATTCCATAACTGTCTCACTTGTATTATATTCTTTCATTATTACCCATAAGATTTATACCCAATTTTATCAAATGCCTTATTAAGGTCTCCTTTAATGATTTTTCCTAATTTTTTGTGTTTATAACATCATCCACAGTTTCCCTATCAATGATAATTCTTGACAACTCTTCTCATGTATACTATATATACTATCTTCTATAATATTTTCCATTTTAATTTCAAATTTATTTTGTATTATTTTCATGAAGATCTTAAAATTATTATTATTCAATGCTATCAGTCTCCATTTTTTGTCATCTATCTTCTTTCTTCCATATGAATTTAAGTATCCTACTGCATAATTCTTTATACACAAACCTTCACTTAACCATTCATTCAAAATCTTAAAAACATTTTTTACCAATCTCTTAATTTTTTATACATTTCATATCATATTCCATCTGGTCCTACAGCCAAATCTATATTTACTTGTCCTAATATTTTATTTAGCTCATTTAAGAAATCTCCTTTTCCAACTCTTTATTCTCTTTTTCTGCTAGACTTTTTTACTTTCCATGTTTTTCACTATCTTTTTTCTTTAAACATTTATTGTACATATTATACTACCTTATTCATAATCTTTTCCTTTGTATCACTACATAGTCTAAAATCTGATAAATAAGCTTTCCCTTTCTTTACAATTAGTATAAATAAGTAATGTTATAATTCTATATACTTGCTGTTTCCATTTTAAATCTTCACTGGGTAATCTTCCCATAAAGTTACATCTAATAGCTTTACTGTATTTCTACAGAATACAGCTATTCCAGAACATCTCTGATTTCCCACATTCCAGAATATATTTCCTCTCCATAGTTTCTCTGTTTGTAATCTCTCTTCATTTGTCAAAAATCTTGTGTCTTCTAATATAATTACACCTATATCTCATGCATTACACCACTCCAAAATCCATATTTTTCTTACTATATTCTTAATACATTTTTTCCATTTCCTTTCATTCATGGTTTTAAAAATTCATAGTTAATTACTAAGCTGGCTTTCTTAATAAGCCATTCAAAGCTTTGCCAATTTCCATCCCAAAGGTGAAAATCAAAGACATTACCTTGTGTCTGTGGGTCAAACACCTTAACCATTATAGCAGCCCCCAATCATTAGCCATGTATATTCTTTTTCATCCATTTCCTTTTTTTGTACTTATCCCTTTAAATGTTCTTTTTCTGTCCTTTACTAACATAAGTCTTTTTTTTCTTTTACCTCCCAATTTATGTATTCTTCATCAATTATTTCAAAACCTTCTTCTATGTCCTCTTTATTATTTTTTCTCATCTGATTTTTCTTCTATTTCTACTACTTTTAAAATGTCTTCTCTTTGTTCATGTTCTTCTCCTTTTTCTTTTTTCCTTGCTCCTGTTTTCAATTTTGCAATCAATCCATAAAGCCCACTTTTAATACATTTATAACATTTCAATTCACATTTTTTGCATCATGCCCCATTTCCTCACAAATATAATATTTTCTTCTGTTGAAGTTAGTTATCAAACATCCTTGTTTTCCACAAAAAAACATGTTTTGGATTCTCCTCAGTATTTTACAACACCCCATATTCATTTATCATAATTTTTTTCTCTTTCAATTTTTAACACAATATTACAATCCCAGCCACTAGTCCATAAAGCCCTTTCATCATAAACATTTTTAATGTCCAGTACTTGTTTACATAAAGCTTTAAAATGCCCTTTCAAAAACTCTCTTTCTATATATGTTTGAAATTGTACATGAATTTTCTTTTTTGTTTCCTTATTAAATGCTTTTATCACATAAAGACTCCATGTGTTACAGTCTTTCTTTTATTTCATATTCTCAAGAAAATTTTCCATTGAAATATTATGTCACAAAATGTCTCTGTTAATAAGAATAAATATTCTTACTTCATGTGCTTTTACACCCAAAGGAGCTATTAAATTATCTCACACTTCATACCTATCCATTTCTTTGTCTTCTTTACTTGGAATCCTTACCACATGTTTCATGTTTCATTTTCTTCAGCCTTTTCTCCTATCCCCCTTTTACCTTCTTTTACTTTTTCTACATGTTTTCTTTTCCATCTCACCATTATTCTTCAGGATTGTCTCTGCATCTTCCTTTTGTATTTTCTCCAAAAAATCCCCCCAGGAAAGATTGCCTTCATTTTCTGGCTTGCCATGCATCACCATTTCTTCAAGTAAATCATCCCACAGCCCTCCTGATTGGTGGGTTATAATTATTCATCCATCATTTGCTGACTCAACACGATCAAACAAATTTCTTTGAAATATCACCTCAGAATCCTGCACACATTCTCCTGTCTCAATATTTCCTTTCTCCTCCATTTCTCTTACCTCTCCATCATTCCCTTCTCTCTGCATCTGTATCCCTGCTTCTTCAGGCTGCTTCTATACCTGGAGCAGAAACGGGAAGTGCTCCTGCAAAATGGGTCCCAGTCGCAACAATGATGAGTAAGGGAAGTTCCCTGTTAGCCTGGATAACATTTTCCCCTAGTCAGTTTGAATTCCATCGCGTGTTTCCCTCGAAAAGAGTACACTAGCTTAGTGGGACTAACTCAGTCAATAAAGAGTACATACATAAATGCATACAAATATAAATAAATAAATACATAAATAAATAAATGCATACATACATATATACATACATAACTAAAGGGATTAGGGAGCAAATGTGGAGGTTTAGATTAGGGAACAATTTGTGGACTTACATACATAAATGCATACAAATATAAATAATTAAATAAATAAATGCATACATACATACATACATACGTAACTAAAGGGATTAGGGAGTAAATGTGGAGGTTTAGATTAGGGATCAATTGTGGACTTTAGCTTTATGAAGTAGGAAAGGATTTTTAAGTTTAGGGAGTGGGAGAGGAGTTTAGGGTTAGGGAGCAAGAATGGGGTTTTATGGGTAGGAAGCCATTATGATCTTTAGGTTTAGGGAAGGAGGAGTGGAGTTTGAAGTTTAGGGTGTAATTTGGTACTTTAGGTTTGGGAGGGTAGAGCTATGGTTATGTTTAGGGACTGGGAGGGTATTTTAGGGTTAGAATTAGAGCTGTGGAAGGGCTATGCAGTTCATTAAGGTTGGGTAGTGGGTGGATAAGGTAATTTACAAGGTTCAGGCTAGAGGAAGTTAGCTCACTTGCCATTTATAGCAGGTGACAGCACGCAAGCATGCCATAAGCTACTAGCACACAAGCTCTTGTAGTGGATGTGATGGGTTTATAGAGAGAGAGATAGATAGATAGATAGATAGATAGATAGATAGATAGATAGATAGATAGATAGATAGATAGATAGATAGATAGATAGGTGTTGCCATACCTTGCATGTTACAGTTCTAGAAACCATTTCCTTTTTTGAACATATTTATTTTATTTATTTATTTATGTATTTTTGATGGTTGTGATTTTTTTCCCCTTGGACAACTGCTGAAAACTGTTATTGTCCAGTCTGAATTCCACAATCAACAAATGCAAATAAACATATAGTCAAATAAGCAAACAAATGCATAACCATATAAGTAAATACATGACAAACAGAATGATATTACTCAATAACAACTTTAGTTATCAGCTTGTAATGAACAAGCAGACAAAGGGAGCAGGCACTGATGAAATGTGGATATAGGTGACTCCCTTTCTATAAATACCCAACACAGGATAGCGTAAGTACCAAACTGGCACACTGTTCAAAACCATAAGGTATTACCTGGCAAATCAGTCTGTAATGTATGCATTTTGGCAGCTTATTAAATGAGAAGCTCTTCCCTGACACCAAAGTGAGTACTGTTTTAGCTTGATCTATAGTAAAAATTATTTTTGTCGTTGTTTTGCTGTCTGCAGTAGATATTGCACAAGTATTTCTTTTTGTCATGCTGTGAGACGATAAATGACATTACAGAAACTTTTTCCATATGTATTTATTCAATCACTTACTATTTTGTATGAACCATTTAAACAGAATGCCATACATCCATTATAAGTTTAGATATGCTTACATTTTACTGGTAAATGTTCCCTTTCTTATTAAATATTCTCTGGTGTTCATTTCGGATCTTACTAATATGATATAACATTTTGGAATAAAGATACATATAACTAACCCACTACTGGAAGATAAAATGGCAAATATCTCCACAGCAACCATATACTTCCCCCTGGTACTCAGGTAAGCAGGGATGAAGGACAGCCAGACGCTGACAAACACCAACATGCTGAATGTGACAAACTTGGCTTCATTGAAAGTGTCAGGCAGTGTCCTGGCTAAAAAAGCTACCGCAAGACTTATATTGGCTAAGAGGCCCATGTAACCCAAGAGCCACCACAAAGCATTACTGGACCCATCATTACATTCAATTATTATTGTATCTAGTTTGAATTTCCTGTTTTCTTCAGGAAAAGGAGGTGCAGTTGACAGCCACACAACACACAGAGTGACTTGTACAATTGTGCCGAAACAGATGATGCAACCAGGAAGCACTGGGCCCATCCATTTTCTTAACTTACTGTTTGGATTAGTGGCCTTGAAGGCTATGACTACTGTGATGGTTTTAGCCAATACGCAAGAGACACAAAGGGCAAACATTATACCAAAGACAGTCTGTTGGAGCATACACATTAATGCAGTGGGTTTTCCAATAAAAATTAGAGAACAAAGACTACACAAGACAAGAGCTATGAGAAGAATATAACTCAGTTCTCGATTGTTTGCTTTTACAATAGGAGTGTGACGGTATTTAGCAAAAATAATTAATATCATTGCAGGTAACAGTGCAGTAATGCTAGTGATGGTAGTCAATGTTGCTCCAAGGAAGTCCTGATAAGAGAGGAATTCGATGGATTTCTTTATACATTTATCTTGTCCTTTGCTGGGCCATGAGTCATCTAGGCACTTAATACAGTCACTGGCACCTGAAAACCAAGTGAAACACATAGGTAATGCACACTGTTAGACATGCGAGGAAGGATTTCACAACAGCTCATGTAATGCACTCTGCAGCATAATATTTGGGAATACATAGTCTCAATCTATTATATGTTGCTACTCATTTACTAAAGGTTAACTAATTATATGAATGAATGTAAGTAGCCTACGATGCTGGTTGCTTTGCCAAATATATTGTCTTCATATTAAAACTGATTTATGTGCTTGGAGTGCCCTGTGTGCAGATTAAAGGGACTTCCCCACCGCAGCTGAAAATCACTTTGAGCACTTCATCTGCTTCTATTCACCGTCTTACTCTCCCGCACACTACATGCATTAATGCTTACTATCAGTGGTACTGGCAGGTGTTCAACCAATGTACTTCCCTCCAAAAAAAAAAATCACTAGGTGCAGCTAGTGTCCACTCCCTACCTCGCCCAGGTGATATCCAATACCGTTACTCAAAACACAACAAGTACAGGTATTGGTAGTTCACCAATCTAAAGTGAGGTACTCTGAAATTGACTTTAGGCAAAATAATTAAAAATCTCATAGTGTATTCACTGCATTTTCCCACTTACACCAGATACATTACAAGGGAACTGTAAACATTCAGTCCCAACATGCCAGCAACCTCCCTAGTGGTATTGGTCAGTATCTCCTCTACAGTACATCCATGAAATAATTAAAAAGCAGCCATTACAAATCACAGTTATATTTTAGTATTTCCAGTTACCCATTGGAGTTGCCCTTCCATCTCTCATTTGCATGATAATTTCCCTTATAATAACACTGGGACTGCCCATTTCCCTACTGGTATTTACTCCCTTGCAACACAAGCAGGTGCCCAGTCCTCTGGGAATAAATCCCTGAAGTAACCTATCATAAAGAATATAGTTGATTGTACTCTACTTTATCACAACTCAGTCCTCTGTCTGTGAACCCACTCATATGATATGTCTGAATGCTGTTCTTCACTTGGCCAGTGGCACAGCCTTGGTCTTCATCTCTTAACTCACAAAGGTAGTGAGTGCTTACACTAAAGCTACAATACATTTCTACTGGGGTTCCTGAACTGACCATAATGTGATCAGTTCTTATGTCTTTAAACATCGTAAGATACTTTTCAAAAGTAAACAATAATATATAAGTCAAGTAAAATTGTGTAGTATATAATTTTTCATCATTGGGCAATTGTGCTTTCTTTACATAAACTTATAAAGGTAATATTTCAACTTCTGTGCTATACATTTTGTACATAACATTACAAATAATATATATTCAGTGAAACAAATTACAGTTTCTTACATTAAAACCTCATACTGCTCATTAGAGGTAAATGTCCAGCTACTTATAAGGCACAGTAGTGAATTAATATCTTATAATTCAGTATAAACAAGTATATTCTAACAATCCCTGAGATTCAGAAATATTTTTGTGCCACAGTAAGCAATTTTGTATGATGAGTGGCCACACACAGGGTGTGGGCTATTCAGACACACACTGTGGGTATGGCTGTGAAATCCCGCAGCCCACATAATATGATAATGGTAGTATAATGCCATGGCAATGATCAGCATTATTAAAATGAGTGTCACCACAAATGCAAATATGGGCAACCAATATGGTGGAGTGATTCAGAGAGATATATATATATAAATATATGTATGTATGTATGTATATGTATATACTGTGACTAAAGGCACTAGCTCCAGCGTTAATGATCACAGTAAAATCCTGGAGTTGCAGCAGGAAGATCATGGAACTAATTATGGGGTAGCTGCAGCATTAACAAACGTGTATTTGAATGAGGCTGGACTCGCATCTGGTAGTCATGGTGCTGCTCAGTATCACCCGCATAGGTTAAGTATGGCATCCAGGTCCAAGGAAGTCATTGTTCCACTGTATTCAGCATTTATCAGACCTATCATTGAGTACAATGCACATTTTGGCATATACCTAACCAGTCATGTCCAACAACTGGAACATCTCTAGAGGTTTCTTACTAAAAGAATACAGGGTGTAAGTAACATGTCCTCTGCAGAATGCCTCAAGATCCTATCCCTGTATTTTGTCTCCAACAGGCAACGGAGGGAAGATCTATGCCTAGCATGCAAAGCATTGTCAGATTCCACCCTGTTGGACCTCCTGCATATTTACAAATCAAACAGCACCAGAATTACACATTCTAAAGACTTAAACCTTGCCTGTGATATAAACAGGACCTATTGGAGAGACAGGTATATATCCCAGAGACCCATTACCCCATCTCTGGAACAGGTTCCCCATCCATGTGAAGCAGAGTTCTTCCCTAACCAAATTCAAATGTAACTTGGACAAATTGGATGGGGAACAGGAAATTCCTCCCTGGTTTGGCATGCATGTTCTCTTATATTTCCCAAGCCACTGCTTATACTTATTAAGGGTACCAGAACTTGTCAGAGATTTGGGATGCATGGCTAGGCTGAAGAAAGGCCCTTGTGGTCGTTAGCTTAGTAAACACCTATGAAGCTATGAACTTGTGTCATTCATGTGTGCTAAACATTTCATGCCATCCATGACACTGAAATTGTGCATACTACTACTGTATGAATAGAGTCACCATGAGGAATGCTGCCCCCACTCACAGGCCCATGGGATGCTTGAAGTATCTATCCTTGTAGATACCAAGATACGAAATGGCTTTGTGAATACTGTCTACAAGTACCTTTCAATCACCAATGGGGGACACAGTGAATGCACCCCAGACATCTGTCTCAAGAATATTGTACCAGTTCCTCGATGCCGTGCTACAGCATGTGGAAGAGTATATGTGGTATTCATGTGCCACAGTGGAGATAGCCAACAGCATATGGAATTTTTATGACACAGCCCATTTCCTTGAGGTACTGCTGCCGCAAACTGCACCCATATTGCAAAAAAGGCCCGACATGGGGAACCGGGAAGAAGGTATATTAACCACAAGTGTATCTACTCAATCAACTGCTAGTAATACACAGGGGGTAATATATAATATGTCTTCAAGCCACCTGGGTTTTACTCACAGTTCCCAAATATAGCACATGTGCAACTGATATCAGAGGTTTGTGTGGAGTGGTTTTACCCAGCGGCATCTTATTGGTGATGCTTGATATGCCCTGGAGCCACAGTTAATGACACCTATCAAAACTCCCAAGACTATAGAAGACAATGGTTAAACCTATACCCTGTGTCAAGCTCAGGTCATTGTTGAGCATATCATTCAGATGTCACAAAATCCTGTCTTTAAATGCTCGGTTTGTCTTACCTATATAAAATGCGTTACACAATTAACATCCTGCATAATAAACAACATTCTTAGTTCTACAATTAGCAGATTTTTCCAGGAGCACAAAGGAGGGTCAGTCCTCTGTAGTGAGAACAGCTGATATAGTTAGGAATAGACTTGTTCTTACATTTTCAAATGATGTCAATATTGTATGTGATATCTTTAGGAAACATTGGTCGATCATGTTGTCTGATTCAGATATCAGGAAGACTATTGACATTCAACCTAGATTTAGCTTTAGAAACAATCATGCCATGAAACAACAGTTGTGTTATAGACATTCAAATTATTCTAAAATACATATGTATTCACAGCATAATGGTACGTTCAAATGTGATTTGTGCTCTGCTTGCAATTATATTTTGTCTTGCACTTCTTATGTACATAATGTTACTGGTACTGATAATGCTTTAGATATTTTTGTTAATTGTAGAACTAAGAATGTTGTTTATTATGCAGGATGCTCATTGTGTAATGCATTTTTATAAGAAAGACAAACCGAGCATTTAAAGCTAGGATTTTGTAACATCTGAATGATATATCTAAAGGTAGAGAGATTAATGCTTTAGCAAAACATGTTAAACGCTATGATTCACAACATATGTTTAAATTTTTTTTGTACTGGAAATTATTTATGAAAGTGATATGGAAGGTGATATAAAGAATAAAACTGAATGTGCTGAACAAAGGTGGACTTTACTATTAAAAGCATTTGTAGAACCAGGTTTAAATGACAGGGTATCTTTAAAGCCTATTTTAAAGTCATGCCCACTACAAAATTGAGTTGGGGGCTTGGCAGTTTAAGGTGTTTTTTATTGGTGCATATAAAGGTGACATAATCACTGCAAAGATGCTTTTTAGATTATCATGCAATTTTAAGGTCTGCATTTGATTGGTTGCCTTGTATTTAAAAGTTTGCCTGTTTTGTTACTTTTACTATGTTCTGATGAAGCAGTATTGTGCACTGTGAAAGCATTTACCAGTTCTTTATTAAAGTTAGTTGCTCAGATGCTGTGGCAGCCTGGAGTTTTCTTTGCTTTGTATCCATTGTTGAGCATATGTCTATAATTCTGAATGCCTGCTTCCACTGCTTGGGTGTAACTGTGGGTGCCCCACAGTATGACCATGGCACATGTAGTAAGATATTTGCAGTCTGTGTTATGTTACATAACGTGATTTTATGCAAACATTTGCAGCATGGTGGACACATTCAGGATGAAGAAGTTTCCCAGCAGGCAATGAGGAGGAGCCTGAGGAGAAGCTTCAGTAGGAGCTGGCTGCAGGGGAGGACTAAGCCAGATGAAGGCAGGCACAGTGTGTTGTGGTACTGGCTAAGATGCAAGAGCTGGTTCATAAGTACAGGCCAGAATAAAGCAGTATACAGTCAATGCATGCAAATCTTTACCCAGGCTGTGCTCTTCCATCCATAGACTGACTACACTGTGCATTAGACATAAGCTACCTAAGTAACAGAGTTGAGAGTGCAGGATACAGTTATCATCATTTGTTTAGGTGAGGATGTCCATAGTGTCAAGTGTCATCCACAGGCAAATATATGTGTATGTTGGTATGGGTGAAAGCAGCTTGGTGATGTGTGTGTCAGATATGGAGAATGGGCTAGGGTACATTGGCAGGAGGCCAGTAGTGTCACCATTGCTGTGCATGTGTGTTTGGAAATGGGCCTTGTGAACATGTGAGTGTGTATGTGTTGGGCATGCTTCCTGTGTGCAAAAGGAGACATGAGTCATGCATAACATGTCAATGATGTCACACATACGTGATAGGCAGGTCATGATGCATACTTTGTAAAATGCCTACAGTGACTGTCTAAGTAAGGACTGTGGTGCTTTGAGCCTGATCCTGCATGATGTCTCTAATTATTAGATGGGTTGTGCCCATTGATACAGTTAGCCTGGGTGGGGGGGTGGCACTCATCGTGTGTATGACAACTGGCGTGAAGTCCATCCCTGTTTTCCTCATGGACAACAGAGCTTGCAGCAGCCAATAGGGACTGCACTGCAGGTAGCGATATCCTTTCTTGGGAAGAACATGCTATGACTTTTCCTTCTGTGTCTTCTTCTGTGTCTGGGTTGGGTTCCATAGGCCCACAGGTCATGTCTACTGACTGGATCGGCAATCTGGACTTCACCTTGCCTGTATCCAACACTGACACCATGCCTCTGGCCAAACCAGAGTTTGACTGCCATCAGTCTTCTGTGATATGAAAACAAACATAGCCAGAATAAATGATCTCATCACCATTATTTTAATCACAGTGAATAAATGAGTGAATGAGTACTACTGTCAATAGTGATAGGACATAATTATAGCTAACATACCTTATAATGCTGGGCTTCTAGTCTGATGCTTCTAAGAATAAAAGCAACACTGCATTTAATCTGCAGTAGACAACACATTTACCCAGTAGGCAGAAACTTACACTTTGGGTGTTTCTAACAGAGATTCTTG
This sequence comes from Protopterus annectens, assembly GCF_019279795.1. Classification (NCBI taxonomy): domain Eukaryota; kingdom Metazoa; phylum Chordata; order Ceratodontiformes; family Protopteridae; genus Protopterus; species Protopterus annectens. The sequence continues at coordinate 1,105,958,780 of NC_056746.1, forward strand.
GGGGGGGAGTCAAGCTCAGCTTAAAGATACAGGACAGCACCATGGCCTCCTAATGACTCACAAGACAGGCAAGGAACCCCTTCATCTCTGACAAAGGTGGTTAGGTCGAAGGGATGCCTCCTGTCTCCCTCAAGTCCTTTGCCAGACATGCAGCATGAGCTATTGCAACACTAAAAATGTTGGTGGCCCAGCATCTGATTTACTTATAACTTCTGCCTTGGCTATAGACAGCTTTGATGTCATTTAACATATCCCACCAAGGATTGTTGAAAAAGGGCTGGTCAGATTTCTCATGGCCAATCATCTGCTGACTGTGGAGACAGTGGACTTGCATAAAGATTTTATTCTGTGCACGGGAGAACTTGCATTTCCTTTGATTTCCTTTTCTTGGCATCTTGCTGTGTAGTCAAAAGGAAAATGTATGTGAGGATAAGCATATCAGTAGCCATCATGCACCTGCCCTGATATGATCTGTGTGCTCCCTGTGTGCTGCAGGTTGGTGTTAGCAATATATCTCTGTGGGCTGTAGCTCACACATACTTCATACATATGGACGGTATTTGTTTATCTCTTGCCCTGCATCCCCCCAAAATAGGTATTTACCTGATGCCATGTCAAACCTGCAGTTGCTGGCCATAGGCAATGAACTGTTGCAATACTGCACAACTGACTATCATCAATGTTAGAAGTGCCACAGGCTGACCTTGGCAATGCCGTGCCTTTAATACCATAGGGGTCTAACAATAGATGGCTAATATGACTATAAACTCTAACAGGTGCAGCATCTGTGCATTCAGACAAAGAAGGTGTTTAAGGTCAGATACACTTCAGTAACACTGCAGATACCGCCTTATGTAAGAGGAAGAGGTGCTTGTCTGCTTCATATTGTGTCATGCAGGTAAACAGATATATACATTTAGAGGCTACAGTTGTGTTCATGCAGAATACATTCTCATTATAGTTTTTGTGGGAGAAATACATGACAATGTCTAGCCCACCTAATGTCACATGAACAGTAGTGCAATCTCCCAGTGATATTGCTATCTACCTGTGCTCCCTTATGCAGGTATATCCTATTGTAATATATACATAGAAGGTTCCTTAGCCCACCTCTGCCTGCCCAAAATAAATCGCTTTTGACACTAGCAATACAACACAGGCATGCTATGAATTGCAGGGGTGGGATTGGCCTGTTCATAGCAGACTTGTTTACAGAGTTTAGCGATCTGTACATGGCCTCACACAACATAATCAATGCACAATTGACAAGTGGCAGTTGTATAATTGCATTACTACCATGGTTACAGTTAACAAGGCACCATATTCATAATAATACATGCTGTGGACTGAATCGCAGAGCTGCTTGTGCCCTTATAGATCTCTGTTGCAAGGACACCTCACAGTGCTTGCATACACCTGTAACTTACAACATTGACAAGCATTTTCTATAAGGATAGTAACAATCCAGGTTTAAGCAAAAATATTTTTTATTTTTCTGTTTATACTTTCTTGAGCAGGTTAGTCATACTAGGCCAATGGTTTCTTTTCATGGAAGTAAATACTGTGGGAAGAAATAGCCAGGGAATTGTTATGGCTAGGCTTGTATAGGCCCTAGGAATGATAGCCTAGTACCAACCTATGAACCTATGAACCTATGAACCTATGAGACCTGTGATGGCATTCATACTGACTAGGCGAAATTCAGCCATGACACTAGGGAACTTCCCTTATTCTTTGTGTGAGTATGTTGGTATTGGATGTGGCAATACATGTGTTCCTTGCATGGAGGTGGCTGGGAGAGGTAATGTGATAGAGGAAAGTCAGTGACGTGGAGTAGATCATGTGGAGAAGCATGTTTCAGTAGACATCAGGTCACAGATAAAAGGACTTGCTGCAGTGGAGTCAACAGCTGGATTAAATGTATTGTTGATGGCAAGTAGTGTGGATGATACAAACAGGCAGCATTTAGCTGCTCCTGTCGATAAAATGCTTCATGAAGGTATATGTACTACGGAGGTGAAAGTAGGGGGATTAAAGGCTGAAGAGTAATACAGGAACAGTGGTTGAGTTGGAAGGTGCTTCTGGGGGAAGAAAAGTAAGCAGAATATATGCAAAGGTAGTTGGTGGACAAAAAAAGAACAAAGCAGATACTGCAAGTTTACATTTGAAAAGTAAAAATATGTGAAATGTAAGTGTTTGCAGTAGAAAGGGTAGTGTTATTGATCATTATTTTATTTGGAGCAACATAATTATACCTGCAGGTTTTACTATAAAGGATGTTAGGTTTTTTACCCATTTAAACATTTGAGACTGATAGACTGTTGCATAACTTTATGCACGGATGTGAGGGAAATAAATGGTTATTGATGAATTAAATGTATTTTTGTTGCTCAAGGGTTAATTAAAAATAAAGTTTTTTGCAATTCAGGACAGATGGCAAAGAAGAAGAAATAAATGAAAATAAATGACTCTTTGGACTTACACCAAACTATTAAAAATATTGTAGAAACAAAGGTTGAAAATACTGCAGAAACAAAGGAAAATAGAAATGCATGGACTGGGGGAAAGGAAATGAGTGTTGTTTTGCTTATAAAAATTCTGATATTTTGCATTTGCCTAGTGTAATATTTTATAATGGATAGTAGAGGGACTTTAAGGTGAGGCCGCAGTGGTGCAGAGGTTAGCGTTGTCGCATCACAGCAAGAGGTTCTCCCATTCGATTCTTGGCTGGAGTGCCTTCAGTGTGGAGTCTGCATGTACTCCCCATGGCCGAGTGACGTTAAAGACATGCAGGTGAGTGCATGCATGAATGGATGTGGCTTCTTTGAAGGTTGGGCATCGGGCTGGCAACTCGGCACCGTAAAAATCCACTGCCAATCATTAGTGGACGGGAGTTCCGCTGTGACGACCCCTAACCGGGAAAAGCCGAAAGACTTTTTTAGTAGAGGGACTTTAAGATATCAGTGCAACCAAAAGCATGATATTATCATGCAAGTGTATCTCAGTACATCAGTGTTCAAAAGTTAAATGTAATCAATATGGGGAGATAATTCCCGCTATGAACATATACAAGATAGAATGTATGGTATGTAAGAAAGAGAGCCTTTGCTAGTTTCAGTATAATAAGCAAAGGAAGGAAGTACACACACAGGAATAAGTACAAGAAAGGAATGAGGGAAATAAAGATATGAGTGAACAGCAAAATAATGAAGAACATTGGATGAAAGAGGTGTTCAAATAGCTGTACAAGAAATAAAAAAAACTGAAACAGAAACTATTTTTGATTTTTTGGGAGAAAGACAGCGAAGAGAATAAGAAGGAAGAAGATGAGATACGTAGAGAAGGAGTGAAGATTTATACTGGACAATGGGTAAAAGTTAGGAAAAAGAAGTTTTAAAATCTTCCAGCAAAAGTTAAAAAGAAATGGAAGGAATAATGTCAAAGAGTGTCTCAGTTAATGCAAACAGTTTTTTTGACGAAGTCAAGAAGATTGTGTATCCTACAATGGTGTTCACAATTAGATCTGGATGTGATATGCTTACAACCTTTATTTCAGAGTGTAATAAGTTGCTAACTGAAAGGTTATGGGGGAGTGATATATTAAATTTAGGAAAATATAGCTGTAGTGGGGTAGATTTTATTTTTAATGAATGATGAAAGTATTAGACAAATAGATATTTTCTATAGGTAGAGTTAATGTGGCAGATATTAGGTGGGAAGGTGCTGTATTCAGATTGATAGGTTTATATGCATATACAGGCATGCAGAACAGAGCACTTATGTGAACATTCAGTAACAGTTGTAACAGTTAATATGGAAAATAATAATAATGAGAGATTTTAATTGTAATTTAAGGAAAGTTAGAAAGAAGGGAGGTAATGACATATAATGGATGAGGGAAATGTGAAGGTATGGGAGCAGGGCCAGATCCAGACCTAAGCAAGATAGACAACTGCCTAGGGCCTGGTGTTGGCTGGCTGGGGTGTGGGTCTGGCCACATCATTATATTATAAAAAGAAAAAAAAGAAAAGATTTCAATGATTCAAAAGATTCAAAGATTCAAAGAAACTTTACTGTCATTTAGGAAAGACTAGTACTACCGAAACGAAATTTCAAGTGTCAGCTCCTTTACAAGAGAAAACAAACACAAAAAGACAGACATGATAGGTATTAAAGAATAAACAATAACTATGTGCAAAACTAAATATCTAGGTAAATGACACACATGCTTGTACTCTATTTATATACACTGGACAACACTGACTACTAGATGATTAACACATGAAAAGAAAAGTACACTATACACCGAGGTGAGACTGGGTGATATTGCACACAATGAAGTGACTGGAATTGCACTAGAAAGAGAATATATTAATTTTAGTATGCATTCAATAAATAGAATTATTGCATGGAAAAAAAAAGAATGAGAGCGTAACAATCTATTATAGTTTTGATATAACCAGATTTATGTCTGCATTAATAAGTCTTATTGCAGTTGGATAAAAACTGTTCATGAATCTGGAGGTCCTGCAGCGGATATTCTGTAACCTTCTACCAGATACAAGTTTAGTGAACCCACCATACGCTGGATGTGAAGTGCAGTATTTTGTAAGAGCTCTTTTTACATCTCATTTCAAAGAGCTCCTGTAAGGTAGTAAGACTAGTGGCCACGATCTTTTCTGCTGTTCTTATTATTCTTTGCAGATTCTTCATTTCGGCCATTGTGCTGTTACCGAACCATACAGTGCAGCTGCTGGTGATAATAATCTCGATGGCTCCTCTGTAGAAGGTATTTAGAGCATTCATAGAGAGCTTTGCTATTCTCAGCCTTCTTAGGAAGTGTAGTTGCTGGTGGGCTTTTTTAATTAGCTGGCCTGTGTTTGTACTCCAAGAAAGATCCTCTGATATATGCACCCCTAGGAACTTTGTAGTTTGTACTCTCTCCACTTCTTCACCATTGATCTTGAGGGGCAGGTGCATGGCAGAGCTCTTTCTGAAATCAATAATAATTTCTTTTGTTTTATTGATGTTCAGGTCCAAATTGTTGTTATTGCACCATTCAATCAGGGAAATTGACCTCATTCCTATGCCCACTCTCGTCATCACCACTAATGAGTCCCATCACTGTGATGTCATCTGAGAATTTGATGATGTAGTTGTTGCTAGCTTTCACTGAGCAGTCATGGGTAAGGATTGTGAACAATGCAGGATTCAGCGCACAACCCTGGGGTATTCCTGTCTTGACTGTAATACTCCCTGAAGTGTTGTTACCAGCACAGGTCCTTTGTAGTCTTCCAGTCAGGTAATTGAGGATGTAGTTGCACAGCCCTTTATTTATGAAAAGGTTGATTAGCTTTTCTATAAGTTGAATTGAAATCACTGTATTGAATGCCAAGCTGAAATCCATGAACAACAGCCTGACATAGTTGCTCTTCTCTTCAAGATGCTCCAATGTGAGGTGAAGTGCTACCAAAATTGCATCAGCAGCTCATCTGTTTGCCAATATGCAAACTGCAGTGGGTCAAAGGTTTGGGGTAGTACCATAGTTAAATGCATTTTAACCAGTCTTTCAAAGCATTCTATTACATTTGATGTAAGGACCACTGCCTGGCATCATTTAGGCAGGTAGGGTTGGCTTTTTTGGGCAGAGGGATTATGCTGGTAACTTTGAAGCATGCTGGTACTTTTTCCTGGACAAGCAAGGTATTGAAGATGTCCATCAGGACTATGTTGAGTTGGTCTGCACAACCTTTCAATATCTTCCCCAGAATGTTATCTGGGCCAGCAGCCTTCCTGGGGTTTACTTTCCTCAGCTGGTTCCTTACATCCACAAGACTGAAGTTGAGTACTGCCTCTTTTTGGTCATTGAGAAGATTTACAGACTCCAGGTTGTTTTTCTCTTCAATATATATATATATATATATATATATATATATATATATATATATATATATATGTATATATATATATATATATATATATATATATATATATATATATATATATATATATATATGTTTAAACAATTTAGTAGTTAATTGATTAATTGATGGTCCACCTGATATAAAAGTAGGATGTGTTTGAGTGTATGTATCCTTGAAGGTCAGAAGCCAAGGTACCAGATGAAGTTATTGTGAAGTAAAGAAAGTCTACCACCTTTCTACATGTGTTTTTTGCCATTGTTGAACTGAAGAGTTTTTGTAATGTTTTCTCTTCAAACCTGCCATAAAATGTGTTTAGATTGTCCAGAAATTCAGTTCTATCATCGCACTGAGCTGACTTGGTCTTTTAGTCAGTTAGCTGTTGAATTTGAATACCAGGCCACAGGCTTCTTGAGTCTTTCGCATCCTCGAAGCATCCTTGTATCCTCTTTCCATACTCCATCTTGGCCTCCTTGATACCCTTTTTTAGATTAGCCCTTGCCACACTTAGCCCCTTCTTATCCTTTGCCCTGAAAGCAGTGTTTCTTGCCCTCAGCAAGTCGTACACCTTGCTGTTTAGCCATGGTTTTTGGTTGACTCTTACTTTAATATTTTTGATGTTTGTTACATCCTCCATGCATCTGGATATATAAGCCATAGTTGTCTCAGTATATTCATCTATGTTCACCAGATTGTTCACCATGACTGCCTACCTGAAGACATCCCAGTTTGTGGTTTCAAAGCAGTCCCTGAGACTTTCCATGGCTCCTTCATGCCAGACCCTAATTTGTTTCACAGTGGGCTTATCTCTGATCAAGAGAGGTTTGTAAGCTGGTATTAGTTTTATAGAGATGTGATCAGAGCCACCCAGGCTTGGTTGTTGTACAGCTTTGTATGCCCCTTTTATGTTAGTTTAAGCCTTGTCCAGATTATTTGCTTCCCTTGTAGGAAAATCCACAATTTGGTAGTAATTGGATAGCACCTCCCTGAGATCTGCTTTGTTGAAATCACCAGCTATTATTTCCTCTAGTACGTATACTGAAACATTAAGAAGTTTCCTGCTTCACATATGCATGTCCTGCTCCTTACTAAATTAATAGAAAAAGAAAAGTTTTTCTGCTTTCCCTTTGTCCATGTGCTCTTACTTTAAGATAGTATTTTGCTTTGCATGGCATCCATGTCTTTCTGCTTCGTGCTTCCAGCCAATGAGACAGGAGCAAGCAGTGATGACGCAAGATTACAGCAACAGAAGTGGCAGGCATAAGCACAACAATGCAGCATGTTTACACCAGAGATGGACTGATTACTTGTAGGTATGAGGAGAGGATTTCACAGCAGCATTCCATTTGTGAAGGATTAATTTAAATGCAGAAACCAGCAGCATTTGTTCCGTACTTGGATTAATTACAGTGCAGCTTTTATTCAATCAGTACTTGCAGCTGTGTGTATCCTTGAGTAGCGTTCTGTTTACGATGGAAGCCTGCAGCAGTATTTGTGTGTGTGTGTGTGTGTGTGTGTGTGTGAGAAATACATAGCAGATGAGTGACTTGCTCAAGCTCAAACCCTGTACCTTGACTACAGGAGGTAACAGCCTTAATCCTCTACACCAACTGCCTTTTAGTAAAGCACTAAAGATTACACTCAATGTCAGTTTTTGTGTTGTCTATTTTCAATATGAGAGTGTTTTGATAAAAAATTGGTTGTCATTATTTTATTTCTATAAAGTTTTAAATAAGAGTTTTAAATGAAATCCATATCAGTGTGATAAGTGGAAAAGTAAAGAGGAAAACAGCGTGCACACTGACAGGTTTGAACAGTGTTTATAGTAATTGGGGAGATGCGACCAAGGAATGGGATACTGTTATGGGTGGCAAGGGCCTGATTTATTACCCCGCATCAGGTTGTGTTGACTCTGTAGGTGCATACTGCAACAGTATAGTATTATTAGCCATTCAAGTTCATCAAACCTTTACTGAGTCATGTTTCTGTTGGCAGAGAAGACATAGAGACATCAAAAATGAGATGAAGGTGCTCTGTAAGCATGCAAGCCCCCCCCAAAAAAGCATGCCGTAGTATTTCTTTTGTTTGTATGACTTGTGAGTTGTTGAACAAAAACTGCTTTAGCATTTATATTGTCTGTAACTGTTTTACTTTATTCATGGCACTAAAAACAAATTAATTCATTAATAGGCCTGGATTACGCAATATAGTGTAACCCGGTTGCATTTTAGTAAAATATTAGGGGTTGACATTTATCAGGTCATTTGGTCTGCAGTATCTGGAGCGATAATCAGAACAACCTGATCTTCAGCATCCATTATGCAGTCATTGTTACATATTACTGTGAAACGGACTTCTCTACAGGATCAGATTGTAAACGATTTCTGCATTTAGTTAAAAACTGTTGTTCTGTTTGGCAGTTAGGGAAGAGGACATAATCACTGACTTGTTAATGAGCTGCTTCCTAGCCAAGGGTGCAGGGTTTGAATCTTTCCACCTTCATTTACCTATCTACTGTGTGACAATGAGCAAGTCACATACCTAGACAGTGCTTTACAGCAATAGGAAATTTGGGTTAGGCTCGTCAATAGTCTCCTGAACTGCATGCTTAGTAACTATGATCCTGTTGTCCTTTTTTGCCGGCCATCTCCTATTGCAACAATGGCTGCAGGAAATGTTAAAGCAATATTACCAGCACACAGTTTTTTTAATGCAACATAGGTAATTTATTATTAAAGGGCAGCAGGCACAGCATTTGTAGGTGAAGCACTGACATGCAAAGTTGTTTGCCAGCAGCAATGTCTGCATTAGTAATTATTCTCTTTGATGTAGAATTATTCAGATGTCATTTATTCTTGCATAGATTGTGTACACAGGTGGTTAATATTTCTTATCCTTTCATAAATACTCTATTAAAACTGTGCTACACTTAGATGGCTCTGATGGTATGATACTAGGGATCTTTATACAGTTAGTGCAGTTCATCCAAAGCTACCAATTCAGTACATGCAGTTTTTTATTCATGACAATAAGGGGTGTACACTGTCAACAAGGTGGCTATAACTGATGGTGTGGGTGGGCTGCTTCTATGGATAAAAGTACCTTATGCTCTTATCTGGTCACTTTTAATAGTCTTTAATCTGGCTTTACAGGAGTGTGTGTGTGTGTGTGTGTGTGTGTGTGTGTGTGTGTGTGTGTGTGTGTGTGTGTGTGTGTGTGTGTGTGTGTGTGTGTGTGTGTGTGTGTGTGTGTGTGTGTGTGTGTGTGTGTGTGTGTGTGTGTGTGTGTGTGAGACTTAAATACAAAAAATGTGGCTACTGTTTGTGTGAAGCAAATTTAAAACATGTGACATGGTCATCATTGTTATTAATTTTTTTAACACAGACGTCTGAGAATGATGCACTCAATAATGTAGCTATAATTGCTGAGTTGGGGGAATGTATGTATATAAAAATAACTGACCTTGCTGAACAGATAAAGTTAAAAAGTCATTAGTCTGTTTTTGCAGGACTAGTCTGCATTTATGTAAAGCAAATTGGAATACTTCACTGTGGTCATTTTTGTTATTACAATCAGAAATGGGATGTGTACTCAGTCAATTTAGTGCCCATATTTGCAGAGTACATATATGAAGATAGCAATTTGAGTGGGCTTTTATGGTTTAAATTATCTGAAATGGGTACTTTTGTCATTACTGGTTCACTTTGTTTCACTGCTTAATGGAAAAATGTTCAAACCTAGACATTTAAAATGTACTCTAACAAATATTGTTATATTAAACAAGAAATATCATTTAAAATAATCAGGAAGGTGAATCAAAGAACACGTCTAAAGGTCAGTTCCCTGTGCTTTCTCCTATTAACCTGGTGAACTTGGGCATCCTGAGGCAATGTAGCAACTGCCTCATGTACACTGATAACCCTCTTCTCTTACCTCCCAATATTCAGACTTGCGAGAGATGCACTTATATATCCAAATTGGAAGCCACACACTCTCCAGCCAAGACTGGAATAGCTGGTCAAGAGGAGAAGGTCAACACTTGCGCCACACAACATGGAACATATAGCCCTCCAGAACACACACCAGCACTGCTTTCACATAAAAACACAAATCACACACCCACCTTCGTGAAGACTCTCAATAAAAATCTACCCAAACAGCAGAGGCCTCCAAGGCAGAAATGCACTTGACCACCAAAACACAACACTAATCATGAGACACATAACTTTCCTAAACAGTGTGCTACTCAACCAAAGCCCCTAAGGCAAAACAGCATGCCAAACACACTAGTCATAGGTGACTCGATAGTAAGGCACACTGATGTCTCACTCACTAGGTTGAATAAGGAGAAAGTAACAGTCAGCTACCTGTCAAGTGTCATGATCTGCCACATAATTCATGCACTTAGGTCCCTCAACAACAGGTACAAATATGATTCTGTCATTGTACATGTGGGTGTGAATGACCTGAGACATACCTCCCTGGACTACATGAAAAGAGACATGGAGGGGCTCTCAGATTATGTAGCCCAGGTGGGTATGACCCTAGCCCTGAGCAGCATCCTACCATCACCCAGAATGATACCACAGTACAAGCAGAAAATGATTGATTTCAACAATTGGCTAAGTTTCTTGTGTCATTCCAAGGGGATCCAGTATCTGTCTGCCTGGGATGACATGATTGACAGACCTTGATGCTTTGCCAGAGATGGCCTGTATCTGTCACCTCTGAGCTTCTGGATGCTGGCCAAGGCTCTTGCCACCCCTATAGTGCCTTTTTTAGGCTGTGTTCCAAAGACCACATTACCACCATAACAGTTACAAACAGATGCAATCTGAGGGTCATGCTGCTCAATGCTAGACGTCTAAATCTCAAAATACACTGACTCAAAGCACTCCTTAAAATGGAGAACATTGACATTTGTCCTGTAACAGAAACCTGGTTCAAAGCAGCAGAAAGCACCCCTGCACTACCAAGCTGTAACTCATTCCACACATTTCGGCCCCAGAACTTGGATTGAAGCTCCAAATGTGGAGGTGTTTCTGTATTCATAAAGGATGTGCACACCTCCAGACTGATAGCCCAACATAATGCATCAGAGATACTTCAGGTGCAGCTAACATTGGGTAAGACAGCGATTCAGGCCGTACCCTGCTATAGGTCCCCAACCATGTACCAAGACACACACTCCATGTTCCTAAGCACCCTGGAGAATATTAGGGTCCAACCTAACAATCTCATACTGGGTGACGTCAACTACCCCTCCATTAACTGGGTTAAATACTCATGTACCAATACACTTGCCCAACTTTTCCTGGAACTCATTAATTCCAGTGCCCTGGCCAGGTCATTCTTACCCCCACTGGAGGGAGCAACATCTTGACCTGGTCATTACTAACATCAGCGACTGTTGCTCTAAACCAATAGTCAACTCCTCCCTGGTTAGATTCGACCACAGACTAATCACCTTGGAACTCCACATCCCCCCACCCTACCCCCACCCTCACAAAGGTAACCACCATGAAAAACTTCTCCAAAGCTAACTTTGGGCTCCTAAAAACAGAGGTGGCTAACTTCAAAGCACCCTTGCAAATGGAGAATAGTTGCATGACCACCGAATCATACAGCAATGCACTGTATGAACACGTACACAAATGCATGGATCTCACCATACCCAATAGAACCAAGATGCTCTCCTCCAAAAAAAAAAAGCCAATCTGGTGGTCCCCTGCCATAAACAAACTGTACAACAGAAGGAAGAAAGTGATGCGGAATAAGGTGAAGTTACAAGACTGGAAAAACTCCCTTATCAGCCTCAACAAAAAGTTGAGATCCCTCATCAAATCCTCTAAAGCTAGCTATGCAAACAGAATTGCAGCAGATAGCAAAGACAGCAACAAGGCCTTCTATAGTTATGTAAAGAATCTCCACAGCAATACCCAGATTTGCTCTGAGCTACTGCCCAATGTACCTCCTATACTGAGCCAACAGATATTGCCAATATACTGGCTGACAGATTGAGTGCCAACTTTACACCCCCCCCCCCCCAAAAGGACCAATCACAATACCAATAGATTGCTAGGCACCCAGTATTACTGCTGCACAGGTTAAAACAGCACTGTCCAAGGCCAAGAATACAGCTTCTATGGGACCTGACAATATCCCTGGCTGTGTTCTACATGGACTACAGAGTGAACTGGCACCACACCTGTGTGCCTTGTTCAATCACACCCTCACCTCACAGCCTCACCTCAGCCTTTGTCCCTACTGAATGGCACAGTGCTACAGTCATGCCTCTCCACAAAGGAGGAGTGACTACAGACCCTGGGAACTATCACCCCATTAGCATGATGAGTCTGATATGCAAAGCTATGAAATGCATCATCATAGACCTAATAAACAAGGACATAGGGAATCTCCAAACTCTGGATCCCACACAGTTTGGTTTTGTGAAGGGTAGATCATGCCTGCTCAACCTGGTTGACTTCTTTGAGTCAGTCACCAGAGTTGTGGATGAGGGCAAGGTGGTTCATACAGCCCACCTTGATCTGGCCAAGGTCTTTGATATCATTCCCCACTCAGGAATCATAGGAAAACTCACTAAGTTAGGCATCAACCCCTATATCACTAGGTCTGTTGCAAACTGGCTCACAGATAGAACCCACAGTGTGAAAGTAGCTGACTCCAAGTCAGACTGCCGACCAGTCACGAGTGGAGTCCCACAGGGTTCAGTCCTAGGTCCTCTCCTGTTTGGTATATATTTCTCTGAAGTCCAGGCCAACATGAATGGACTCTGTCTGTCAAAGTTCATAGATGATTGCAAGTTGGGAGCTATTATTAACTCCCCAAGTGATGTTGGCATCCTGCAGAAAGGCCTCACTGAGACCAATGACTGGTGTCAGAACCCTGGCCTTAAGCTCAATGCCAAAAAATGTGTCATCATCCCCTTTGGGAAAACTATTTTCCCATGAAACCACATAGATGGTAGTCCACTGAACACAGAAGGCATTATAAGAGATGTGGGAACACAAGTTGACAGCAACCTCTCTTTTGACCACCACATTGCCACTGTGGTTAGAAAGTCCTTTTATGTGGCACATCTTATTACTAAGGGTTTTGCATCCAGGAAGAAAGAGATCATTGTCTCCCTCTACTCTTCCCTCTTTAGGCCAGTCATTGAGTAGAATGCCTCATTTGGCATGTACCTCACTAGACACCTGCAACAACTGAAGGGCCACAAATGTACCTCACAAAGATGATCCTAGACCTTAAACAGTTGTCCTATATTGACAGACTCAAAAAATTCCAACTATTCTCTGTCTCATATTGCCTACTTAGAGGCAATCTCTGCTTGACTTATAAAGCCATGTCTGACTCAGCTCTGTTAGAAATGCTGCATATAAAGAAATCCCAATCCCTCCACACCACTTGCTCCATAGACCTCAACCTCATTACCACAATCAACAGAACATGCTGGAGGGACAGGTTCATAACCCAGAGACTGCCCATGCTATGGAATAGACTTCCCATACATGTCAAACAGAGCACCTCACTGGCCCTCTTCAAGAGAAATCTTGATGAGTGGATGGGAAATAGAAAATTCACCCCGCAGATCACTCCAGTGGCTCTACTTGACAGAGGCACTAGGAACTAATGCCAGGTGGCACGATGACAAGATAATCCTATGGACTAGGCTTGTAAAGGCTCCAGGGCCATTAGCCTAATACACACCTATGAACCTATGAACATGCATTTATGCATGGTCCTATATGTAAGGAGGGCATGGATTGAAAACAGCCCAGTGACCATGGTAGAATTAATCTGCCACTGGCCAGGTGCATTTTCAATGAAAGTCAGCTTCAGTTTCATTTTCAATTAACATGAGCCTCAATGCAAGAGAAGTTTACTGTTGCTGAGACTTATGTTTGTTTTCAAAATGCAACTGTTTTATTTTGTTTAGTAAATGGCCAACGATATTTGTGCTATAAAATTTGAAATAAAAGTTTTAAATTTAAATCCATAGCTCTGCAATCATTACAAAAGTAAAGAAGAAAATGGAATGCACACTGACAGTTTTGAACAGTTCTTATCGTAATTGGAGGGAGAAAACCAATTAATGGGACAGTACAAGGGCTGTGGGGGCCCTGGTCGATTACCCTACCAGGGCTCCATTTCACCATGCTCCAACTCTGTGTGAGAAGGAAATGAATGGAAATTTGGAAGTGGGGAATACAAAGACAGAAACAGATTTTATTTATAAAGACATTAAAGAGAGAGAGAGAGACAGACACACTGTGGTGACATGGTTTCAAATCATTTGGTAATATGGATTGAGGTAGAGGAAATAATCATGTTATCAAAGATGGAAAGGGGTTAAGAGACTTACAGGGTAAACAATAGATTAAAACAAGTTAAAAATTGAGAGTGAGCAATTGTGGAAGGATCATATTACTGTTATAGACTTTTGTAAAGCTTGGACAGAATAGTGGGTAATAGTTAATGAGAAATATAAGAAATGTATTTAGATTTAGAACTACAGCAAAGAAAATGGAAAGGAGGAGTATGCAAATGCATGGAAAGATATGATGTATAATCTGGAATACAACACTATAGGATTTTTTGACCTGGAAAGAGAAACATATGAACAAAATGAAAAAATAATTAAAGGGTTGTTATATAAGCAGAGGCATCATGTCAAAGGAAGACAGGAATAAGTGTCACCATACTTAAAAGCTGTGAAAAATAAAAATTGAACAATGAGAGTGATAAAGAATAATAGAGGAGAAATAAAATATAAAGAGGAGGATATTTTGGATGTGATTAAATAATATATTGTGAGTACCCATACAGGCCATGAAGAGGATGAAAAGATGCAATGGGAAATGAATAATTTTTCAAAAAGCAAAGAAAAGTTTAGAGAAAATATAAAAATGAAAGAGTTGGATGAGATAGTTTAGAGGGTGAGAGAGAAATCTGTATCAGGAAAAGATGGTATAGAGTACAGGACATAGAAAATGTTAGAGGTATAGCAAACAAGTGTTTATTAAAATCTTAAATGAATGGTTGGATGAAGATTTTCAGGAAGCATAAACATGAAAAAGCATTTTTTTGTGGAAAAAGGGGAAAATTGAGGTAAAAACTGGAGTCCATTCACAATGAATAATTCTTCTTTTCTTGTCGGCTTTTCCCCATTAGGGGTCGCCACAGTGGAACAATGTTAATTATAAATGACTTATGATGTTTATACAATTAAGATTTTAAATATTTCTTCTTGAGGTAGTCACACCAAGTAGTTATGGTATTATGGGTAGAAAGAGACAGATAGATGATATACTGTATGGGGGTAGAGGAAATTAATTATAGGAGATATGATTAAGACTTTTGATTATGTAAGGCATGTGAGTTTATGGAGTATTTTGTGACAATATTGAATTTAAGGGAAAACAGAGCTTTAACATCAGCATATGAGAATAATAGATTTTGGATTAGGATTAATTTTTGGTTTAATGATGAAATACAGATAAAGCGAGGGGTAAGGCAAGGATGCCTAGTGAGTAGTGGGTTATTCCCTTTAGTTATAATGCTGTGGCTGGTGATATGAGGGAATCAATTACATTTTTTTTATCATATTCAGATGATATTAAAATGGTATCAAGAAATAGAAACTTATGTTATTTTCCCTTCAAAAAGTGCCATTATAGACAAGAACTCATTCTCCATTACTAGCCAAAACAATACCTCTCTCTCGAGGTAGCCTCCCACACAAAGCTTCTAGGAGTCCTTATTGATGAACAGTTAAACTCTGATACCCACCTACTAACGAATATAAAGAAAATCCACCAGAAACTAGGCATGCCCTACTGCCATAACTGCTATATCACTCCCACTAGTAAACTTGTACTCTCCAACACCTTCCTCATTCCTTCTCTCCTATATGGTGCCCCACTTCTTAGCAACTTTCAATATTTTCTAAAAACAAAGCTATCCTCCTGCTATAACAAAATTTCTAAGTTTGCTACTGGCTATAAATCCTCCTGCCATCACTGCAATGCCCTTCACAAACTAAATTGGCTCGAACTTCCCAACCATCTTACCTATATTCAACTTACTCATGCCCATAAACTCATCTTTAATCCCTCCATCTTCCCCTCTCTTGCCTCCTCCTCCTCCTTCAAAATGCACCTCCCCAACAGACTTCTAAGATCCAATAACCAGAATTTGCTTGAACTGCACAAGCCTGCTCGTTCTCCAGGCAAACACCTGCTATCCTTTTCCCCAGCTCACCTCTGGAACTCCCTGCCACCTCTTATTCGTACTACAGACAACCACTCTACCTTTAAGACCCTGCTTCATTCCCATCTCAAAACCCTCTGGGAATGTTCCTGCTCTCATCACATATGACTCGCCTGTGTTTCCACATTTCTCACACTCCTTTACTTCTCTCTTCTCTTCATCATACTGAGCTTCTCTGACTACTATTATCTTCATTTCTGTTATTTACTCCTACTCATGCTCTATTTTTTTCCTTTCTTTTTCTTATTGTCCCACCCTTATATTCAACAATTAACACCTCTTATCCCCCATCCTACTTTAACTCTGCTAAGATTTAATGTAAAACTATAATGCTGACCCTGTTATTTCACATTCTAACAAATTTAACAGGAATATGCACCAATGACTTTTTCTTATTTTAATTGACCTATTTATGTGTGTTTGTTTGTAATTTTTACTGAATTTTCACTGCAATCGTACATTTTTTATCATGTTATGTAATACCATCATTCTTCGATACTAATACATAAATGTAAATGCATTATCTTCATATTATATTGCTGTTCATGGAGCTTTTCTCCCCGGGACTCCTTTGAAAACGGGCTCTTCTTGGCCCAATTAACTATACCGGTAAACAAACTGGAAAAATAAATAAGATAAATAAAATAGATTATGGATGAAGGAAATTAAGAAAATGTTAAATATATTATTAAGGCGGTACATCTGGCATTAAATAAGGAGAAGCGCAACTGTGCAGGAGGTATTAAAAACAGTAAAATAATTATTTTTTCCTAGAACTAACTTTACTTATATGTATGATTTTTAGAAAAGCAGAGGAGGTGGAAAGGCAGTGAAATGGCACAACTGAGACAAATTGTAAGATACATGCTTTCTGGAAGATATTTAGATTATATTTTATGAAGAGAGCTTATCTGATCAGTTCATTAATACAAAGAAAGAAATGTTACATGGCTAATGTATATATGATACTGGACAAAATGGAGAAATAAATATTACAAGTAGTTTTAATACTATTAGGGGCTCAAGATTAAATCTGGTAAAGAGGGCTACAACATATGAAGGAAAGTGAATGGGGGGTTAAGTTTAATTCATCCTATAGTGTATGTGGTTTATTTTGAATTTACATTGGGTATTAAATTGTAGATAGAAAAATTAATGTGGGATAACTACTAAAATTAAAAAAAAAACAATGAAATATAGGATGTTTTGAGAAAATGGAAATAAGAATATAGAAACATTTGTGCTTTAACAGAGACCTGGTTTAAAGCAGCAGAAAGCACCCCTGCACTACCAGGCTATAACTCATTCCACACCTTTCGGCCCCAGAACATGGACCGAAGCTCCAAAGGTGGTGGTGTCTCCATCTTCATAAAGGATATGCTCACCTCCAGACTAGTAGTCCAGCATAATGCATCGGAGATACTTCAGGTACAACTAATAGTGGGTAAGATGGTGATTCAAGTCATAGCCTGCTATAGGTCCCCAGCCATGTCCCAAGACTCTCACTCCATGTTCCTTTGCTCCCTGGAAACTATTAGGGTCCAACCCAACACTGTCATACTGGGTGACTTCAACTACCTCTCCATCAACTGGGAAAACTACTCATGCACCAATACACTTGCCCAACATTTCTTGGAATTCATTAATTCCATTGCGCTGGACCAGCTCATTCTTACCCACACTAGAGGAAGCAACATTCTTGGCCTGGTTATTACTAACATGGGAACCATTGCTCAACATGAATAGTCAATTCCTCCCTGGTTATATCCAACCACAAACTAATTACCATGGAAATCCACATCTCACCCACAGCACCAGCAAAGGTAACCACCAAGAAAAACTTCTCCAAAGCTGACTTTGGGCTCCGAAAAACAGAGGTGGCTAACTTCATGGCACCCATGCAAATGGAAAATAGGTGCATGACCACCGAATCATACACCGATGCACTGTATGAACATGTACATAAATGCATGGAACTAGCCATACCCAACAGAACCAAGATGCTCTCCTCCAAAAAAAGGAAGCCAATCTGGTGGTCTCCTGCCATTAACAAACTCTACAACAGAAGGAAGAAATTGTTTCAGAAAAAGGTGAAGTCCCAAGACTGAAAAACTCCCTTATTAGCCTCAACAAAAAGTTGAGATCTCTCATCAAAACCTCTAAATCTAGCTATGAAGGCAGAATTGCAGCAGACGCCAAAAATAACCACAAAGCCTTCTGCAGTTATATCAAGAATCTCCACGGCAATACCCTGATTTGCTCTGAGTTACTGCACAATGATACCTCCTATACTGAGACAACAAATATTGCCATCCTATTAGCCGACAGATTCAGTGCCAACTTTACCCCCCCCAAAGGACCAGTCACAATACTGGAAGAATGCCAGGCACCCAGCATTACTGCAGCACAGGTTAATGCTGCATTGTCCAAGGCCAAGAATACAGATTCCCTGGGACCCAACAATATCCTTGGCTGTGTTCTACATGAACTACAAAGTGAACTGGCACCACAACTGTCTGCCCTGTTCAATCACAGCCTCACCTCAGGCTTTGTCCCTACAGAATGGCATACTGCTACAGGCATCCCTCTCCATAAAGGGGGAGCGACTACAGACCCTGAGAATTATCAGCCCATTAGCCTGACAAGTCTGATATGTAAGGCTATGGAGAGCATAATCATGGATCTAATTAACAAGGATATAGGCAATCTTCAAACTCTGGATCCCACATAATTTGGTTTTGTGAAGTGTAGATCATGCCTGCTCAACCTGGTTGGCTTCTTTGAGTCAGTCACCAGAGTTGTGGATGAGGGCAAGGCAGTTCATACAGCTATCTCGATCTGGCCAAGGCCTTTGATACCATCCCCCACTCAGGAATTATTGATAGACTCACCAAACTAGGCATCAACCCCTATATCACTAGGTGGTTTGGAAATTGGCTCACAGGTAGAACCCACATGTGTAAGTAGCAGACTCCAAGTCATACTGCTGACTAGTCACATGTGGAGTCCCACAGGGATCGGTCCTGGGTCCTCTCCTGTTTGGCACCTACTTCTCAGAAGTCCAGGCCAATATGGAGGGACTCTGGCTGACCAAGTTCACCGACAATTGCAAGCTGGGAACCATTATTAACGCCCCAAGTGATGTAGACATCCTACAGATAGACCTCACTGGGGCCAACGACTGGTGTTGAAACCATGGCCTTAAGCTTAATGCCAAAAAATGCATCATCATTCCCTTTGAGAAAAACTCAGATCCCACTAATTACCGCATTGATGGTAGCCCACTGAACACTGAAGGCATTATAAGAGATCTGGGGACACAATTTGACAGGAACCTCTCCTTCGACCACCACATTGCCAATGTGGTCAGAAAGTCCTCCTGGCACATTTCATTACCAAGGGTTTTGCATCCAGGAAGAAAGAGGTCATCATCTCTCTCTACTCTTCACTCATTAGACCAGTCATCAAGTATAATGCCCCATTTGGCATGTACTTCACTAAACACCTGCAACAGCTGGAAAGGCCACAAAAGTATCTCATGAAGAGGATCCTAGGCCTTAAACACATGCCCTACATGGACAGACTCAAAAAGCTGCAGCTTTTCTCTGTCTGATATCATCTTTTAAGAGGTGATCTCTGCTTGACTTATAAAGCCATGTCTGACCCAGCCCTGTTAGAAATGTTACACCTAAAGAAATCCCAATCCTTCCACACCACACACTTCAGGAACTTCAACCTCATTACCACAATCAACAGAATATGCTGGAGGGACAGGTTCATAACCCAGAGACTGCCCATGCTCTGGAATAGACCTCCCATACATGTCAAGCAGAGCACCTCACTGGCCCTTTTCAAGAGAACTCTTGATGAGTGGATAGGAAATAGAAAGTTCACCTCAGGGATCACTCCAGTGGCTCTACTTGATAGAGGCACTGGGAACTAATGGCGGCATGATGCCAGGGCACTTCTATGGGCTAGACTTGTAAAGGGTCCAGGGCCATTGGCCTTGTACACACCTATGAACCTATGAACATTTTAAATAAAGTGATGCAATAATATCACAATAAGATTTTGAAAAGAAGTAGAAAGGAATGGTGAAGCAGTTTGAGAAGGAAATTGAGATTTAAATATATATATATATATATATATATATATATATATATATATATATATATATATATATATACATGTATGTGTGTGTGTGTCTTCATTCTTATAGAGGCTGAACATAAATAAATTACCAGTGAAAGGAACTATGGTTAATAAAGTTATAAATAGAAGATTATACAATTTTGTGGTTAATTAGAAACAGATATTTTTAAAATGTGAAAAAGTAAAAGCAGCATGCAATGAAATATGTAAAACAGATCTGTTAATAGACATTAAAGAAGTAGGAAAGAAAAACATGATTATAGTGTTATGTGGATATTATGGAAGAAGATATGGAGATGTTAAAACATCTGACAGAATGTTTTGGCCAATTTGGGAAATGCTAAATGAAAGGTTCAAAGAAGGATTTAATAAAGAATGGGTTCTGGTAGATATTTTGAAACAAATATGATTTTGGTTATGGCAAAAACGTTGGAGTGGAACTACTGCATGATTTTCTCCTTCCCTTCAAGTCCTTTGACAATTTTTTTTTTAAATTGGCAACAAACTGGGCTGCAAATTTCCACCTGCATAATCAGCCTTAGCCCCTATCACGCTATGAGCTGTACTTGTGGTTGACACACTATGATGGCACTATGCATATTCCTGAATACTAGGGAATGTCTAGCCACTCTGCACGCCTGTATCAGTGTGTCTACACACACAGATACAAGTATACCTCTGTTTCACATGTACAATCAGGACAAGGATATAATGGCTTATATTATCATATATTGTTTTCATAAATGTCATATAGTAACTACCATCTAGATCATTCTGTGGTGTGACTCATTATAACTCTATTCATTTTAGTTGTTATTTCTTCTACACTATTTGATCCATTTTATTTGTTAACCAATCACAAAATATGCAAATGCAGACTGAGGGATTCAAACCCAGAACTACACACACAAGTTCATTAGTTGCTCATAATCATAATCATCTGCAGTAAAATGTGAGAATTACAGTATTTGTTTCAGTTATAAAGATATTTAGCAGTATTTGGAGGTCTTAGTTTACAAATCCTCTTATGAACAAAGAGAAAACTCCAGCAGATTTTGCTCGGAGGGGACACTGAAGCCAAATATAAATATCATGTCACTTGTATATTAAGCTGAAATGTATAATTACACAAACCTATCACAAACTGAGTTTTTTTATAATAATAATAATAATAATAATAATAATGATTAAGACATACAAAAGTTTTTTGGTAATCCCTATTTTCTGTATATATGATCTTAAATCAAAAGTATTGTGTGTTTCCATAGGACTTGGCATCCAATTCAAATATCCTGAAATGTTTTCTTTTGCTTAAACATAAGTCCAGGTTACCACTTCTTGTACAAACCAAGCTTTATAATTTAAACTTAATTGTTTATCTAGCAAATAAACACATATTTTTTGCAGTTTTATCATGGGTGATTCATAAATTATGGGATCTAAAATTCTTCCTGCTTTGCTTCAACATAATTTTCCCCTGAAAAAATGCCTGTGATTTAAATTTTTTTAATATTTTAACAATAGTGTTGCTGAAGTATTTCTCTCTTTACTTCATGAAATCTGTTAGACTTTTTTAAATATAAATAAAAAGCCAATAATACAAGATATGTCCAGAAGACATGCAGCAAAGACAATCCATTTGTTAAAAAGTATATTCAACATTTGGTGTTACAGTTTGGATTAAATATTGATAGCCAAGCTGGTGTATAAAGCAGCAATGTAGCATATTTGGCTCCTCTACAGATGACCAAGGTGAAATTCTTTGAGAGTCTGTAGCTCAAAGAAAAAAATGCAAAGGAACACAGTCTCTGTTTTCAATAGGAAGTCATTGCCAGTGCTATTTTTATGTGTGTGCTGGTAATGGTTTACTTCTTTTGGGAGATTTTTTCCTTTCTTCTAATTATTCCAACTGTGGAGTTGGTTTGAATAAGTTTGGGTGATGTGGGGGTCTTGCCGGAAGCACTTTACTATCTCGAAATACTGAAATCTCGAATTTCAGTATCTTGAGATGAAAATGCCGAAAGTGCAGTTGAGTGAGCGAATTCAAAGTGTCGAATTCGCAGATGTGGTGGTGTGGTACGTGGGATTTGCTGTGGTTTGTAAAGTACAGTGTGCTGTGGGATATGGTTTGACTGCCGTTGTATGGATATATGTGGAGATTTTGGTAAGTGCTGTTTTTTTAAGGGTTTTGGATAGGGATTTGAGTGTATATGAGTGTGTTGGGAAGTTTTAGGTGTAGGTTAGGGTAGGTAGGTAAGAGTGTGAGTGTGTAAGTGTTGAGAGTGATGGTGTTTGTACGTATGTGGTGTGTGTTTGTGCAAGGGGAATATAGAGTATGTAGTGGTGGGTTTAGAGTCTTTGTCTTTTTAGTGTGACCTCAGAGTTAGTATATATAAGTAGCGGGGATGTGGGGGCTGCAGGGGGGCTTTCCCCCCTGCTTATATGTAGGGTAGGTGTGTGTATTTGTGTTGTGTTTGTGTGTGTTTTGTTGGTTTGTTGTAGTGTGGGGAGGAAGCTGTATGTATGTTTATGTGGTGGAGGTTGTATTTAAAAGTCGTGATTTTGAATGTCACGTTTTTGGTGTTTTGATATTCTGACTGCTCGGCTTTATAGTCTCAAGATACTGAAATTTGAGATTTCAGTATTTTAAGATTATAAAGTGAATCCATCTTGCCTCCCTCAAAAAAAAAAAACACCTGAAGTTCATTTTTTCATACCTCTTTGTTTTTAGCACTATTTTTAAGTTTCCGATCCTCAGGATCATTGGGATTAGAGTTCCAAAACAGAACCAGCATATAAGTTGTTTTATTTTAATTTACTATATTCATTATGTAGTTATTTGGGCTAGAAAAAAAACACCCTTTTTAACCACAGCCTTCTAACATAAATGTAATACTGCAAGCATTGACTGACATAGACATATAATAAAGAGTACCAATATAGAAAAAAAAAAATATATATATATATATATATATATATATATATATATATATATATATATATATATATATATATATGTATATAGCCTGGGTGACAGAGAGCCAGTAAATGAACAATGACAGTATTGAAGCATACACTTGGACAGTTGCATAACTTTATCAGGTCATTTTGTTTTAATAATGCATTATTTTAATCTCTAGATCACAAGATGCCATTGCAGAGTTCTGCAAAATAGAATCTCTATAACTTAACAGGAACAATGTCTTGAAGCATAAATTCCCATTATAACCAGAATCTGCAAAAACTGAGTGGTATCCCAAGTTCTTTTAGTATTCACACTAACTTGAATAACATGTTAGGGAATGCAATTGTTTCTTGATATATTGCACCTTTCTCTTGACATCTTCGACATTTTAATCCTTGTGACAGTTATTGAGTGACTTGGTCCAAATTGTTATTTTCAGTCTGAGCAAAATCCTCTTTCTAGCAAGAATTTAAGGACCTGATGAATACTTGGAATGTAAAAAGCACAGCTCTGATGATGTTTTTATTCTTGCAATCTCTTGTAACATTGTAAATTTTAAATAGAACCATGCAATACTCTCATGCCTTCTTTACCTATTGTGAATGTGATGGCTGCTATTTTGTTAATCCAGGTAAAAATTCATTTTCTGCATCAGAAGCTGTTCTTGTAAGCCACACAGAAAACCTTCTATTGTTTGCATTTGTGATGTAGTATCATAATATTACAGCACCAACTTCCTGGATGAAACTATCAAAAGTTGCCAAAACTGTGGTTCTGCATTTAATTTTCCCAGTGCTGCACCAAGATTTTGCAACTGTTAAAGAATATTTTTTCTCTAAAAACTTAAAAGTAATAGTTTTTTTTAATTGTTATAGTTCTTAATGAATGTTGTATCTCATAGTTTCCTGAAGTCTGTCACACTGTGGTATCATCAAACTGCAGAAACATCCGTGAGACTCCCCTAGATGGGATAAAAGTATTTCAGGCCACTTCACGTGAAAAAGCTTACATTGGACTTAGAGTAGACTACCTCCCCTACTGTGAACTTGAAGTAATCAGTATTTTCTTAAGTAGAATACTCCTTTATTATTGATTTGTAGTCAGCTACATATATTTATTGATTACTGGCCTTCTACAATCAGCTTAACTTCATATAAAATGAATTCTGAATAGTTAACATTTTAACTGCATATCATTTTTAGACTCCAACCAGATGACTGACCTCCCCTTAAACAAGCTTAGTCCTCCCAATGGATCTTAGAGAGTAAAATCCCATGACTGGAGGAACTCCCTTGTCAGCCTCAGTAAGAAGCTGCGATCCCTGATAAAATCCTCCAAAGCTAGTTACGAAAACAAAATCACCACTGATTCTAAAGGCAACCACAAAACATTCTATAGCTATGTCAAGAATCTCAATGGCAACACTCAGATCTGCTCTGAGTTAAAGCACAATGGTACTAAATATACAGACCCAACTGATATTGCCAACATCCTGGCAGATAGGTTCAGTGCTAACTTTACCCCCCCCCCTCAGAAGGGCCCATCTCTATACTGGAAGAATGCAAAGTTCCTGTAATCACAGCTGTACAGGTAAAAAACACTCTCTCCAAAGCCAAGAACACTGCATCCATGGGACCTGAGAACATCCCAGGCTGTGTTCTACATGAACTGCAGAATGAACTGGCACCCCACCTAAGTACCATGTTCAATTATAGCCTCACTTCAGGCTTTGTGCCAACTGAATGTCTCACAGCGATGGTTATCCCACTCCACAAAGGGGAAGCCACCACGGACCCTGGGAACTACCACATCATTAGCCTGATGAGCCTGGTCTGCAAGGCTATGGAATGTATCATCATGGAACTTATAAACAATGACATTGGTAATCTCCAGACTCTGGACCTCACCCAGTTCGGGTTTGTAAAAGACAGATCATGTCTCCTAAACTTGATAGACTTCTTTGAAGTGGTCATCAAAGCCGTAGATGATGGTAAGATGGTTCACACAGCCTATCTAGATCTCACCAAGGCTTTCAACACCATCCCCCACTTTGGAATTATAGATAAACTCACTTAACTAGGTATAAATCCCTGTGTCACAAGATGGGTTGCCAACTGGCTCACTGGCAGAACCCACACTGTGAAAGTAGCAGACTCCAAATCTGACTTCAGACTAGTGACAATTGGAGTACCACAGGGTTCAGTCCTGGGTCCTCTCCTGTTTGGTATCTACTTCTCTGAAATACAGGCTAACACAGAAAGACTTTGGCTAATGAAGTTCACAGATGACTGCAAACTAGGAGCCATAATCGAAACTCCTAACAATGTGGACATCCTACAAAAGGGCCTCAGTGAGACAGATGCCTGGTGTCAAAGCCATGGCCTTAAGCTCAATGCAAAAAAGTGCATTGTCATCCCTTTTGGTAAAACCTCTGTACCCATGAACTACCACATAGGCAGTAGTTTAGTTAACACTGAAAGTGTGATAAGAGACCTTGGGACACAGGTGGACAGTAGTCTCTCCTTTGATAATCACATTGCCACAGTAGTCAGGAAATCCTTCTACATGGCACACCTCATCACAAAAGGTTTCTCATCCAGGAAAAAAGAGGTCATTGTTCCCCTCTACTCATCACTCATTAGACCCATTATAGAGTACAACGCCCCTTTTGGTATGTACCTCACAAGACATCTACAACAGACCGTCTCAAAAAACTCCAGCTTTACTCCGTCTCATGTCGCCTACTCAGAGACAATCTCTGCCTAACATACAAAGCTATGTCAATCCCAGAGCTGTTGGACATGCTCCACTTAAAAAAATCCCAATCCCTCCGAGCTACATGCTCTAGGGACCTAAACCTAGTCACCACAAAAAACGGAACATGCTGGAAGGATAGATTCCTGTCCCAGAGACTTCCCATACTCTGGAACAAACTACCTAATTATATCAAACAAAGCTCCTCATTAGCACTCTTCAAGAAAAATCTTGATGATTGGATGGGAGATAGGAAATTCACCCCGGGAATCACTTTTGTGGCTCTGCTTGACAGGGGTACAGGAAATTTATTTTCTTGGGTGGCGAAAGTCAGGGTACCTTTTTGGCTAGGCTTATATAGGCCCTAGGGCCAGTAGCCTAGTTCATAGGTTCATAGGTTGGTACTAGCCCTAGGGCCTATACAAGCCTAGCCATAACAATTACCTGGATATTGCTTCCCACAATATTAACTTCTCTGGACCCCTGTCTTGCAGGGCAACTGACATGATCCCCAGGGTGAATTTCCTATCTCCCATCCAATCATCAAGGTCCCTTTTGAAGAGGGCCAAGGAGGCACTCTGCTTGACATGTATGGGCAGTCTATTCCAGAGTATGGGGAGTCTCTGGGTCAGGAACCTATCCCTCCAGCATGTTTTGTTCATTGTGATGACAAGGTTTAGATCCCTGGAGTGTGTGGCTCTGAGGGATTGGGATTTCTTTAAGTGGAGCATGTCCAACAGCTCAGGGTTTGACATGGCCTTGTATGTTAAGCAGAGATCGCCTCTGAGTAGACGATATGCCACAGAGTATAGCTGGAGTTTTTTTAGATGGTCAGCATATGGTATCTGCTTTAGGCCTGTGATTCTTTTAGTGAGGTATTTCTGTGGCCTTTCCAGCTGTTGCAGATGTCTTGTGAGGTACATACCAAACGGGGCATTATACTCTGTAATGGGCCTAATGAGGGATGAGTACAGTGGAACAATGACCTCCTTTTTTCTGGATGAAAAGCCCTTAGTGATGAGGTGTGCCACATAGAAGGATTTCCTGACTGTTGTGGCGATGTGGTTATTGAAAGTGAGACCACTGTCCACCTGTGTCCCTAAGTCTCTCATCACACTTTTGATGTTTAGTGTACTGTCACCTATGTGGTAATTCATGGGTACATGTTTTTTTCCAAAGGGGATAACTATACATTTCTTGGCATTAAGCTTGAGCCCATGGCTCTGGCACCAGACATCTGTTTCTGTAAGGCCCTTTTGTAGAATATCCACATCATTTGGGGATTCAATAATGGTTCCCAGTTTGCAGTCATCTGCGAACTTTGTTAGCCAGAGTCCCTTAGTGTTGGCCTGTACTTCAGAGAAGTAGATGCCAAACAAGAGTGGTCCCAGGACTGAACCCTGAGGTACTCCACTTGTCACTTGTCTGGAGCTGGATTTGGAGTCGGCTACTTTTACAGTCTGGGTTCTGTCAGTAAGCCAGTTGGCAACCCATCGAGTGATGTAGGGATTTATGCCCAGCTTAGTAAGTTTATCTATGATTCCAGAGTGGGGGATGGTGTTGAAGGCTTTGGCGAGGTCCAGATAGGCTGCGTGGACTGCCTTACCCTCGTCCACAGCTCTGGAGACTGATTCGAAGAAGTCAGTCAGATTCAGGAGACAAGATCGGCCCTTCACAAACCCAAACTGGGTGGGGTCCAATGTTTGAAGGTTGCCAATGTCTTTGTTTATAAGTTCCATGATAATGCGTTCCATGTCCTTGCAGATCAGGCTTGTCAGACTGATGGGATGCTAGTTCCCGGGATCCAATGCGGATCCCCCTTGTTGTGGAGTTGGATAACTGTAGCTGTGCGCCACTCAGTGGGCACGAAGCCTGAGGTGAGGCTATGATTGAACATGACACTTAGGTGAGGTGCCAGTTCATTTTGTAGTTCATGTAGTATACAACCTGGGATGTCATCTGGTCCCATGGATGCTGTATTCTTAGCTTTGGAGAGTGCGGTTTCTACCTGTGTAACCGTGATTACCAGAATTTGGCAATCTTTTGGTATTGAGATGGGCCCTTTAGGAGATGAGAGGGGGGTGAAGATGGCACTAAATCGATCTGCCAGGATATTGGCAATATCCTTGGAATCAGTATATTTAATGCCATTCTGTTGTAGCTCAGAGCAGATCTGAGTATTGCCATTTAGATTCTTGACATAACTATAGAATGCCTTGTGGTTGTCTTTGGAATCTTTGGCAATTTTATTTTTGTAACTAGCTTTTGAGGATTTTATGAGGGAAATCAGCTTCTTACTGGGGCTGGTGAGGGAGTTTTTTGCATCCTGGGATTTTCCTCTTTTCTGCAACAGTTTCTTCCTTCTGTTGTATAGTTTGTTTATATCAGGGGACCACCAGATTGGCTTCCTTTTTTTGGAGAAGTGCATCTTGGTTCTATTTGGGATGGCACAATTCATGCATGAGTGGATGTGCTCGTACAGTGCCTTAGTGTAGGATTCTGCAGTCGAACTTTCAGATCCCATCTGCATGGGTGTCATGAAGTTTGTCACTTCTGACTTTAGTAGCATGACGTTGGCTTTGGAGAAGTGTTTTAAGGAGGTTTCCTTATTGGGGGATGGGGGTGGGATGTGGATGTCAAGGGTGATTTGCTTATGGTCAGACCTGACCAATGAGGGGGTGACCACTGGTGTGGAGCATCTATCTCCCATGTTGGTAATGACCAGGTCTAGGATATTGGAGCCCCTGGTGGGACAAGGGATTAGTTAATCCAGGGCATTGGAATTTATGAATTCCAAGAACCGTTGGGAAAAGGGGATGGTACCCGAGTAGTTTTCCCAGTTAATGGCAGGGTAGTTGAAATCACCCAGTATTAAGGTGTTTGGTTGTATCTTAATATTTTCCAGTATGTTTAGAAAGGTGTAGTGAGAATCTTGGGGCATGGTGGGGGATCTGTAGCAAGCTACAATTTGGATTGCAGTCTTACCTAGTGTTAGTTGCACCTGGAGAATTTCAGATGCATTGTGTTGGGCAACTAGCCTTGAGGTGTGAATATCCTTGGTGAATATGGACACTCCTCCACCTTTAGTGTTTCGGTCTTGGTTTTGTGGCCGAAAAGTGTGGTAAGAGTTGTAGCCTGGTATTGCAGGGGTGCTCTCTGGAGCCTTGAACCATGTCTCAGTTACTGCACAGCTATCAATGTTCTCCATTTTTAGGAGTGCCTCGAGAGAGTTCATTTTGAGGTTTAGACTTCTAGCATTGCGTAGCATTACCTTTAGATTTTGCATGCTTGTATCTGTTACGGTGGTGGTTTTATCCTTTGAACCTTGCCTAAAAAAGGCACTATAGGGATAGCAAGAGCTTTAGCCAGTAACCTGAATCCCAGGGGTGACAGGTGCCGACCATCTCTGGCAAAGCATTGTGGTTTGTCGACCATGTCTTCCCAGGCAGACAGATACTGGATCCCCTTTGAATGACACCAGAAGCTTAGCCAATTGTTGAAGTCAATCATTTTGTCCTTATACTGTGGTATAATTCTGGGCAAAGGCAGGATGCTACTCAGGGCTAGGGTCATACCTGCCTGGGCCACATGATCCGAGAGCTCTTCCATGTCTCTCTTCATGTAGTCCAGGGAGGTATGTCTCAAGTCATTCACTCCATCATGGACAATGACAGAGTCATATTTGTACTTGTTGTGGAGTGACTTGAGTGCATGCGTTATGTGGTGGATCCTGGCACCTGACAGGCAGCTGCCTGTAATTTTCTCCTTGTTCAGCCTGGTGAGTGGGACATCAGTGTGCCTGACTATAGAGTCACCTATGACTTTTGGGTACATTGTCTTGCCTTAGGGGCTGTTGTTGGGTGGTACACTGGTGTTGTGAGCTATGTGTCACTTTGTTTATGACTGGTGTTTGCGTTTCAGCTTTGGAGGTCCTTGTTGCTTGGGCAGATTAATGTTAGGGGCCTCTGCATATGTGGGTTTAGTGTTGCTATGTGTGGGTCTTGATGGTGTGGGTTTTGAAGGGCTATGAGTTGCTTGAGGTGTAGTGCAGGTGTTAACCTTCTCCTCTTGACTGTCTAGCACAATCTTGGCCGGAGAGAGCTTTGCCTCCAGTTTGGCTATGTAAGTGCATCTCTCGCAGGTTGTAGTTTTGGGTGGTAGGAGGAGAGGATTGTCTGTAAACATGAGGCAGTTGCTGCATTGCCCCAGTATGCCCAGATTCACCAGGTGGACAGGAGAAATCACCGGAAGCTGACCCTTGGACATGCCTGTTTAGGTGCTTTTTTTGTAAAGTATAAGAGCTGTTTTCCCTTACCTTTGCAAGGTACTTTGCAATTATAGGCTGTTTAGTGCCTACGATTAATTTCTCCTTATTGACAAGGAGAGTTGAATGCTTGTATCAGTTTCAGGCTTCCTAGTGCTTTCCAGCAGGTTCTAGAGCAAGTGCTAGTCACAGCAGTTCAGATTTTAGTGCTACTACTGAGAAACCAGCTAGTTCTAAGGGAAAATTGGAAGAGCAGACTTTCTGGCACCTGGAATAGTTTAATTGTAGCCTTGCAGTGCTGCACGATGCGAAAAATGTGCAAACACACCTACCTATGAACCTATGACCCTATTGGTGAAATGCTGTAGTATGTCTGCAATCCAAGACAGATTGCATTTTTCCTCCTCAGAAGGATATTCTGCTCTTGATTTGTGAATTCATATTCTGCATCACCTGAAAAATGTTACAGAGGACAATGGAATAATATAAATACTGTACTAAAATTATAAGCTGAAAGTATTAAAAACTGCTGAAGTTATCCTGCCACATTTAAATTGGAAATTGTAGCTTTTTAACTTTGATTCTTTTAGAATTTATAAAGCCTTCTTTGTTTGTAACTCTTGATGACATGCTATATGTTATTTATCAAACCTGGTCCAAAAATGCATTTCTGTTTCTTAACCAATGGAGAGTTTTTCTCTTGAATTCTCTTCTGTCTGGGGTAAATGTAAAATTATTTGCTGCCTTAATACACAAGGCAACATTAAAAATGCAATTCTGAAGCAATGGACAGCTGTTCCAACTGGTGAAAGAACTATCTCTACTTATTTAACAAATTATAATCCATATACTGTTAACACTTTAGGACTACCTGTATGTCAGTATACTAGCTGTTACGATAACCTGGCTTGCCTAAAATTTTTATTTTCAAATTAGAAAATGTGCAATTTTAAAATAAAAAAAAATTACATCTCATCGTTGAAGTGGTTTATAGTTAAAAATATTATTATTATACCTAGTGTATTAATAATGTAATTACCGTAAGCATTTACCAAATTCCTACCTGAACCCACAAGTGAGAGGGAATGTTATTAATTAGCATGTTACCCCACTTCTATCTGCACTAGAAGTAGGTCAGGTTTAAACATGACATGTTACGGTGTGCTGTGATGCAAACAGATGCAAGTGCTGTCAGATTGTTTATATCAGATCCTACATTAAAAGCTTATTGGTCATTGTACAGACACTCTACAATGGCTGGGATGGTGTTCCATTCTACACTTCAGTCACTTGCAGAAGTCCAGACACTTTTACCTGTGGACATTGATGACAGCATACACTGCCTACAACAATGACTAAAAGATCAGGTAGTTCATGAGCATTAACATATTGCTGAAAAATGATTGTCTGGCATGATTTTACCTTTGCTGTGCACCACCTTAGGGGAATCTATCTAAACTGAGAAGGCGTACTATTGTTAAATGCAATCCCATTGTATCTGTTTACGAAGGATGAGTAAATGCTGTTAAAGTGTTCACAGAGCTTATTTTTAACTGCTAAACACAACATGTGAATACAATATAAGCATTAACAGAGAACTTATTCCCCACTGTTTGTTGAGCTCTACTGTTGGGTTAGACAACACAGGAAGTTTTATAGTTGCAACAATTACTTCCTCTTCTCTTTGCAGTTTACACTCTTCCCCAAGTGGTTTGAGAAGAGCTACCTAAAGTTTACTTGGATTAGTAGAGCAAAAATGCTGGTAATGGAGACAATGAAATAACATGATTCCCTACAAAAAAGTGACTTTACAAAAATTATATTCTATGCAAAACAAACTAAAATAGAACAAAACCTATGAATTAGCTACCTAAATACCTATGAATTAGCTACCTAAATACCATAACCTTGGTGGTTAGTCTGGCAGGAAAGTCCTTGTAAAGTGGTTACTTATCTGAGAGTATAACAATTCAAAAGCATGCAGCACCTGTTACATGCAGTTTTAAATAAATAAAATTGTTGGTGTTGGCAGTGGAAGTGTAGGGGACAGTAGAGTAAGTGGACTCCAGACTGTTTTCCTATCTTTACTCCCATTAGTACCGTATTGTGGCACATCTGTACTACTACAAATACCTATTTTGTTTTTGTCCTACAGGGAACAGCAGGGAGTCTGCAGCTACTCTCCTCATGACACAGGCATAAATTCCTTTTAGGAGAGTGCAACTTAGGAGCTACCTGTATCTAAGACTCCAGGTACAGTGTTACAAGTTGTCTCCTGACTGAGATGGAGTGACGGCTGCACATAGCAAGACTCAGAAAAACACACATTGTTTTTTGCAGGGGTGGATAGCCTGGTTTGGGAAGTTTTGCTATGACTTAATTTCACTCCCTTACCCTACTGCCATTCCCACCCACCTCAGCTCATTTACTTTATAGTCCTAGACCACACTCACTCACTTAATTGTACATCTCTGTATCTATCAACATATCCCTGCAAGATTTAAGCCTATTACATCACTTCTTTCTGCAAAGTAAAAAAAAAAAAGTTAATCCTAAGTGTCTCAACATTCCTAAAGGTATACGGTACAAGTAAAGCATATATAAAATGACATATTCTAAACTATGACACCTAAAGAGGTACCTTTAATGTGGTGTACCATTCTCTGTAACTCCATATTATCTTGTAACAGTTCACAAAACTCAGTCCCCTATGGTGGATAGCCAAACACACATTTATTATGTAAGCATACATTAAGTTCCTCACAATTCCTGTACTATGTCATTCCAAATACCCACCAGCTCATGTGGCTTTTAATAAAGAAATGACAGCTAACAAACTAATATTATACCTACTGTGCTAGCAGAGGACATCCACTTGAACAGAGGATCACTTCAACTTAACACAGCATCTTTAAAGGCATGTAGTGTCCAGAACAATTGGCCACATCTTGACTTATGGCTACACCAGCCATAAACTACTATACCTGGTATCTTTGAGTCGTGGCTTAATTATGACCCCAACACCTACCCACACTTAGCTAATGACTACAAAACCTTTCAAGACAATCATCCAGGACCTAGATGTGGTGGAGGGGTATTAACACTAGTCAATAAAGACTGAAATCGTAACCCTGTCCAAGTTGGTAAAAGCAATAGTAGCAACCCACATCACCCCAAATGGACACTTATACAGATAACAATAATGGAACATTCACAAATTTTTATAGTCATTCTTTGTATCCCCATGTCTTCCTCTCCAAATCTTCAAGAAAACATTCTACATGATATCACTACAATGACAAGTCATAAATAACTCATAAAAATCAGGGATATTTATCTTGATTAAAATGGACTACTGAAATCAAGACTTTGTTACATAGCTTCCCCAAAGCATCTCTCTCAGCTTGTACAAAGCAGAACTAGGCTGCATATTCCTGCCATATACTCTCCATACTAGACATAGTTTTCACTAGTATTCTTCATTTGTGTTCCAGTTTAGAAATACTACCTAAGACCCGCAGTGATCACAACCCCATTATTTCAATGTTTATACTAAAAAAAAAAATCCAAAGCATATAACCACAAGAAACATCTCAATTCTGTTTTCTGAACTTAGTGGGGTTAACTGGACACTCATAGGTTTATAGGTTCATAGGTAGGTACTAGGCTATCGGCCCAAGGGCCTAAGTAAGCCTAGCCAACAAGGTTTCCTGGCTTATGCCACCCAAGAAAGTTATTTTCCTGTGAGCCTATCGAGCAGAGCCACAGAAGTGATCCCCGGGTGTATTTGCTGTTTCCCATCCACTCATCAAGATTTTTCTTGAAGAGTGCTAATGAGGAACTTTGCTTGACAGAGATGGGTAGGTTGTTCCAGAGTATGGGAAGTCTCTGGGACAGGAATCTATCCCTCTAGCATGTCCTGTTTATTGTGGTGACAAGGTTTAGGTCCCTAGAGCGTGTAGCTCGGAGGGATTGGGATTTCGTTAGGTGTAGCATGTCCAACAGCGCTGGGTTTGACATAGCTTTATATGTTAGGCAGAGATCACCTTGGAATAGGCGATATGCTACGGAGTAAAGCTGGAGTTTTTTGAGACGGTCAGTGTAGGGCATCTGTTTGAGGCAGTAATCCTCTTTGTGAGGTACTTCTGTGGCCTTTCCAGCTGCTGCAGAAGTCTTGTGAGGTACATTCCAAAAGGGGTGTTGTACTCTATAATGGGTCTAATGAGTGACTAGTAGAGGGGAACAATGACCTCTTTTTTCCTGGATGAGAACCCTTTTTTGATGAGGTGTGCCACATAGAAGGATTTCCTGACTACTATGGCAATGTGATTATCAAAGGAGAGACTACTGTCCACCTGGGTCCCAAGGTCTCATCACACATTCGGCGTTAAGTAGACTGCCACCTATAGGGTAGTTCATGGGAACAGAGTTTTTACCAAAGGGGATGACAATGCACTTTTTGGCACTGAGCTTGAGGCCATGGCTCTGACACCAGGCATCTGTCTCAATGAGGCCCTTCTGTAGAATGTCCGCATCATTTGGGGACTCAACTATGGCTCCTAGTTTGTAGTCATCTGCAAACTTCATTAGCCAAAGGCCTTCTGTGTTAGCCTGTACTTCAGAGAAGTAGATACCAAACAGGAGAGGTCCCAGGACTGAACCCTGTGGTACTCCACTTGTCACTGGTTTGAAGTCAGATTTGGAGTCTGCAACTTTTACAGTGTCAGTTCTGTTCATGAGCCAATTAGCAACTCATCTTGTGACATAGGGATTTATACCTAGTTTAGTGAGTTTATAATTCCAGAATGAGAGATGGTGTCGAAAGCCTTGGCGAGGTCAAGATAGGCTGTGTGAACCACCTTACCCTCATCTACAGCTTTGGTGACTGCCTCAAAGAAGTCGATCAGGTTCAGGAGGCATGATCTGCCTTTCACAAACCCGAACTGGGTGAGGTCCAGAGTTTGGAGGTTACCAATGTCTTTGTTTATGAGTTTCGTGATGATACGTTCCATGGCCTTACAGACCAGGCTAATCAGGCTAATAAGGCAATAGTTCCCAGGATCAGTGGTGGCTCCCCCTTTGTGGAGTGGAATAACTGTTGCTGTGCACCATTCAGTGGGCACAAAGCCTGATGTGAGACTATGATTGAACATGGTGCTTAGGTGGGGAGCCAGTTGGGTATATATTAGATTAGCGGATGCTTAAACAAGTGAACGCTGATTGATTGACATTATTTTAGCAAAAGTTAAAGGGGCACTGGCTCGTTCCTGAAGTAGTTGTTTTTCTTCGGTCCGAAGATGACGCACTGTCAATCATTCACTTAGTCCCCTCCCATTTTCTGACATCAGTGCTGACGTCGTAGCAATAACACCCTCTGCATTCACGTACCTTAAAACCTGTGCAAAGCTGTATTCCAGTCCTGTTTTTGTTCCCTCTGGCACAAGACACTAATTGCTCACGTTCCTGTCTTCACACAGTG